>NW_028324226.1:9090909-9393939 GCF_054372755.1 Phalangium opilio
ACGATGATTCTGTAAGTCTGACAGAAAATCTTTGACAGATTCTGTTCAATACGTGTTTACGGTAATTTTTTAATCTGTCTAATACGAAATAATAGAGGTATAACTTCAAAAATAAGGGTCTAAAATTTATACAACATTTTAAAAATAGGTTGAACAACTTTATTTATATACACAATAAAATATTATACGCAAGAAGTTTTTAATTAATTATTATTTAAATTTTAAAATTCTAATTTCAATTCATATAGGAATTAAATAAATGAATTAAAAAATGTATATAAGCCGGTACCAGACATGAGTTATTTGCTGTAGAGAACCAAATTTCGGCCTCTTTCCGCGAAGTTTCTCTAATTGAAACAACAGTGAATGTTACATGACTGACGTGAGCTTTAATGGTAACATTGCCAATACTACAATTGATTCTATATCGTTAAAGGTATAGTTTAAGTAAATTTCGTTTTAGAATTAAACTATTGCTACCGACAATGAGAAAAAAGAAAAGAAATTTCCACCCATCAGTTGCCTAAGAAAATTATTTCCACCATATGGTTATCTAGTTGCACGCTTTACAGGGGAGCTATGTAAAAGAATGAAGTTTTCACATGACGTCAAAAAATAACGTTTATTTTTTCATTTATTTTTTTGGAAATATTACTTTGTAAACTTATACCATCGGTTCTAAAGTTTTTGCATCTTTTGCGTTTGTGATAATAAAAACCTGGGGAGCATACCTTTCGCCATGTTCACTATAGACCAATTCTAAAAGTCTTGATCTTGATTAAGGTAATATTTTGTGCCCCCAAGTATAAGCCTTTGGAGTATGATTTACAGAATATGATTGTAAAATTTTGATCCCAGCGCTATAGAATTTTTATGCATGGCCAACTGCGATAACTAATTTTACAGTGGGGAAAAACGCGCAAAGAAATCTTGCTAGTTCCAAATTGCGCCGTTAGGTGACCCATAACAAACACAGATTCTATACCCCAGTTGAGTGTTACTAAACACGGTACATGCCAGGGTGGGAAATAAGGATTTTTTTTAAACTGGGCACTAGGACAGCGACCCCTCTGGCCTGGAATAAATAAACTGGTCCATGATTATTGACCAGGGTACATCGTCTGCTGAACTAAAGAAGTGGGTAATTAAAATATTTGACTTAATGTCTCGACTCTGGTTACCCTTGAATTTTCTTAGTGGCCACGTGGACCACTGACCCCCCTCCGATTTAGTTTTTAAACTGGACAAGGCAATTTTTAACTGTTCATTTGCTCTGTGCCACCGCCTTATTTCCCACGCTGGTGCATGCAAACCAACACAGATTTACGGAAAAAATATTTCTCAGCTCGGTTTCATAGAATTTTGATATATTGCTTGTATATTTTCGGGCCTATTTTAACACCCTTTATCAATTAAAAATAACTTGTTTTTATACTTCATTATGCCTTTAAATTAAAACGTACTTAATTTTACATTTTAACATTTAGGGCGATTGAGGCCAGCAAAGATTATTCCCGAAATCATAATCCCAGTTGGCCAAGGTTTAACTAAGGATAAAGAAACGCGAAAATAACAGAACATTAAAATGTAAAGATCGCTGAAATCACAATAGCTAAAGATTCATAATTTAAGACGTTCCTAATCGACAATTCAAACAAACAAACTTCATCGTTATTTAATGGTGGAACTAACAAATGTTTTTTCTTTTTCTTTTTCTTTCCTTAACAGATAAGTGTCATGGCTGCCAAACCATAGGTCTTTTCGTGGTGCAGAAAACACTACAGCCTTTTTGGAAAGAATGAAATGAATCCTCATAAACTGATAAATAATAGACAAAACTCGCTTACCATGCATGGATTAAAAACTGAAATTTGAAAGAAGATAGCGGATTACGCTGGGCCGAGTGATACGACTTATCTACTACAGCAATAACAATAAGAAGGACGACGTCGAGGTAAAATACCAAACCAATCATATCGTGTTACGCGGTTGGCGGGGGTGCTTTTCGTTCGCGATAAGGGCCTGTAGGAGGCCCTCAAAATTATGTTTCAAAATCTGGCGACCGCTATGCACGTATCGTCAGCGGCTTATGGGCATCATCATCAAGAACCAGCAGGCGCTTACCTGCATCCAGGAACTGTCTACATCCCGTCTTCTCGTAGTTCCGGGGCCCTAGTATCTGTGCATCCGGGAGCGTACGTCGTGTCCGGAAGTAACGGTCAGCCGAGTTCATCGTCGACTAGTTCTTCGGGAACGGTTTCAACGTCAAGTCCAACGCCATCGGCCGCTCACGCGTCTCATTACTCAGCGGCGGCAGCGGCCGCTGTTGCCGCGGTGGCGGGTGTTTGGTCAACTAACGGATCGGCAGCGAGCCATCATCCTCATCACCACCTGCAACATCATCGGAATTCACCGGCTTGTGGAGGAACTCCAGGGGTTTCTTCCGTCGAAGCCTCGGCTTACGGAGGGACACATTTACCCAGCGCTGCTCATCACGCCTCGTATTCAGCCAGCCGATTTGGTTTTCAGGTAGAGTATTGCTTTTAAATACCGCATTTTCATAGAACTATTTTTTAAAATGGACACTTATTCAAAACCTCAGACAAAATATGGAACAATTGCTTAAGCAAACTCGTACAGAAATATTACCAAAAATAATTGTATTTTCTCGGAATTTTTCTCAAACATGACGTGATAAAGTCAGACCCAAACCGGATTAATGTAAAAAGAACATAATTTTTGACTCGGGTGCCATACTCCCATACTTTATTGAGAAACTTCCTCTGCTTATATTTTGGCTTAAATCAACAAAATTTACATATAGTGGTTTAAGATTTTATTTATATCTCAAACCAAACCGGTTAAAAATGCAATTTAACTTCCGATTTTGATGAATCAATTTTTAAAATGTCGATTCTAGGAACTTTGCATCACTTTAAAAAATATATATATAATTTGCACTTCATGGAACTCACTGGCTGTAATTTCATTTAGGTAACTGCATGATGTTTCTTTCAGTAGTATGTGGGGTTTTTTTTTGGCTGTGCACAAATGTTTATATTGCTAGCCTTCTACAGCATCGATCTTCAGAGTCCAGCATTTAAGGGAATAAGGCCCATAGCGAGTTTTCACTGCCCCTAAAACTTAAAAATGTAGTCTGGGATGGGCAGGTATTCGGCTATGATCAATGTTCTCCTTACATTAATCCGTTTTCGGTCAGACTGGTTTAATGTATATAATCCATTACTATTGTAAGGCGTCAAATTTACGTCTTTCCTTAAAACATTTATAATATCAAAACTAGCAGACACCGCAGTGTGCGTTTTGTTCTTGTCACCCAGTCTTAATTTAATATGGTCTAGGTAAATACATAAACATCTAAAAAAAATTTTTGTTCAACTTCCATCATGCAGATTAGCCTTGGGGTTCACGCGTCCTTTTACTCTCCTTGGTTAGTCCATGGAAATGTATAAATACTAACGTACTATGGACTACCATCTCTTACGTTCCACAAGGCATTGCGTTTAAGGCGCCCGTTCTGCAGAGAAAAAGTATCACTTGTAACCCCATCACCCCCAACCTTGTGATAGGGAAATTCGTGTTTGCTCTCTTGATGCATGGGGGAAATTTCATGCCCACAATCGGCATTCTACGGAGAGGGATCCTTTTCCCCACGTGACCTAGCTATTTCCGCCTCAATTTACAGCCGTCTCACATCGGCGGGTGTAACATATTTGGTTGTCAGCTTTTTCGCCTTGTTGGGAATCCATAATACCCAAGTATTTACACAGATAATCATGGTTAGTGTTAGCAAATGTAACTTAAAATTGTCATCAGATAGTGGTGATAATGATGCATCTGCTGGAACAAAACAAATCTTGAATATATATAAGAGTTGATAGTAAAAATTAACTGTTTCGAAATTTATCTTTGGAGTCAGGTAAATTATAACCCAAGATTGAAGTTACAAGTATTTTACCTGCGTTGCAACAAAAAGGGAGCGTTCCTATTCCTTCTGTGTTTTAAAGGTCTTACCAAATCATAAGTCTCTGGAAATTACAATACAAAATCGGAAAGATCCAGGGGGGTTGTTTTATACATAAGCACGTGATCTGGAGAAAATTCACCGTTTTTGTCTTCATGCTAAAAAACTTTCGAGTCACAGTGAAATTGGGAAAAAGTGTAACAGATAGCGACGATGTTTGAAACTTGGAGAAAGTCTTCGTCGCTTGATTTCTTACTCGCTTGATTTTCGCCGATGTCTTTCGAAATTTTCCGAAAAATTTGCAAATTAATCCCGTTAAATTTAGAGTAGAACTTATTTATTGCGTCCGTATAGTAAAGAATTCAAAATCGTTGAAATTATACCAGTTCAAAATATAAATAATTTTAATTTATTCCTCAACTTCATTACCTTTCTGAGAATTCTATTAGAAAATTTGAAATAATGTTACAATATGGGTAAGATCAACAAATTTTTCTTCTTGGAATTACTAAGGACAGCTAGAGGTGAAAGTAAACGATGTCCCACGTGTTTCTTCTACGAAGTAATGCTTTTGACACAAACCCTTTCCAAAACAAAGCAAAATTTCATTATAAAATATATTGCACGCATTAATTTGGGTAGAATTGCCTTTTTACTTGAAACTATGTAGAGATAGCGATAACGATAAAAGCACATGTGTGTTGGAGAACATGACTACATTGTTAACACTGTATGTTTAAGTTGCAGTGTTTTCTATTACTATACCTACCCTGATTTGAGTAAATCAGATAACATAGGGAAAGTATCCTGTATTAATTAGCACTACTGTTACCTATCTTTAGAAAAAATTAAAACCACCACTGTGATCTGCCTAACCATAAGAAAATAATATATAATATTATAGAAACGTTGTGTACATTTTCATACTACAATACTTGCTTCCAAATTTGGTGCGTTTTGGAGGTTTTGACACTACGGATAAAAGGGGGGGGCGAAACCGCCACCTGTGGGGTTCTTGAAAAGCACGTTGGGTGGGGAAATTTGCCCGCGCGTAGAGAAATGCGAACCCCTGAAGGAGTGAGGGATGGAGTGAGAACCCCCCTACCTATAACGCTACCTATCTACCCCCACCTACAGCACCGTAATCCTCCCAGCATCCTCAGTGTTTAGGTTAGCTCGTACAGTATGGAATCGTGAACGACACCTCCTCTGTCTTAAAAACAGAAGCTAATTCTCATACAAATATAATGGCGCTAAGCGGCACCACTTAACAATCTCCTACCGAATCCCAGTGCACGAAGTACATTGGGAGAGTTACGATGCCGCAGGTCGCCATCATAATTTCTACTCCATCTTACCCCTTTTCTCCCTGCTCGTACTAGTGTAGCGGCCTTTGGTAGCGGCAGTGAGCACGTATGAGAAGGAGACTCGGAGAGATCAAATTCAAATTCTACGTCAGCCCCCTCCTCCTTAAAAACCAGTATACATGCGCAACAAAGAAGAAAAAAATCAGAGAAGTTTGTAGTATTCTTAACGGATCATGCGACGTCTGGCTCCTACGCTATGCGCCGAGGTAGGTGCGCGTGAGAGATATATCGGGCTTCTTCCTCTGGTAGCGACCGGCTAGCTTCGGTCGTACGGAGTGTTTTTTTTTTCCTTTTCGCGCCATCTATTAATTTATTAAGAAAGTTTCGACATGCACTTAGTCTCTTAAAATTACCGTTATAATAACTTTAAGACCATTAATGATTTAGTACAATCTAAAACTTTAAAATTTTCAAAACAAATATTTCATCTTTTTTAACGCCAAAAATTCTTAATAGGTGGCATTAGAAACATTTTAAAAATCTCAGTGGAAGAAAATGCTATTTATATGGCTTAGATGATGGAGAGTTTCATACTTATAGGGAGCTGTATTATTTTTTTACCTATGTACTGACTAACTCATAAAATGATAGCATAATACAAAGCAGACGATTCGAAGTTGAGAACAGAGTAGTCAGAAATGAGAGGATATAAACTTTTTCGAGAGCTACTCCGAGTCGGAACGTAGGCCAGGAGCTAACTGCGTCAGTCAGTTTGAAACTGTTTTTAACTTTGCCGAGACTTGGAGAAATCGATGATGAATTTTAAGAACTTATATTTCCTAAATCCTACTTTTAATACTTTTGAAAGCTTGCTCGTGTTAAAGATGCGCAGTTGTCCCAAAAAAGTACAATACGTAATTACTTTTTACCTCTGTCGCTAAGACCCGCCTCTTCTTTCATACCCCTCCGTCCCGTGGAAGGGGTCCGGGACCCAGATTACTCTGTTCTCCATCCCTACTTCTAAAATTAAATCTATCCCTGGAAACACCCTATATGAAAATGTAGATGAAAATTATTAAGAGACGATGTGTAGTGTGTACCTCTTTGCAAACTCAAGTTTTGGATAATTAAATCTCACACCAAAACTACCAGCGTTGGGTTGTTTTTGTGGTAATGGTTCATATATTATTGATGGAAAACGGCTTTAATAGTTTAAACGTGAACTTTATTTTACTAATGGAGATTGATAAGTGCTGCCACGTAGCGCCATTTTATATGTATGAGAACTAGCTTCTAATTCCAAGGCAGAGTATGTATGCACGACGTTTCACTACCGTACGACCCAACCAAACCGAGAAGGATGCTGCTAGAACTTTGCTGCTGTTGATGGGGTACGGAGGCTACGATATAGGCGTAGAGATTTCTACTCCATACCACTCTCTCCTCCAAGCTCTTACGAGCTAGTGGGGTATCTGGAAGTTAAAATGATTTTATTTCAAATAAGCTCTTTTAAAGGAATAGCGAATCTCAAATCTAAAGAAAACCTTACTTTTTGGAGAGTTTAAACTCTTCTGATTCCAAAAATATGCTTAATAAATTTTTAAATATGAGGGAAAACACAGAAAAAAACACTTCGAAAACTTGAAATTTGGGGGCAAAAGCAAATTTGCAGAGTAGATATTTGGCGGGTTTTTCTCCTTGTTACGTCACTCATGGCATCTCGCGGAAAAGCCAACCGCGAGCGCCCGAGACTCCTACCACGCGAATCTGAATAAAATAAGCTTAACGCGGCGCTGAGACACTAACAGGCGTCACGTGAGCGACATCAAGAGAGAAAATTTCTCCTTACTACTTCATCAAGCGAAGCAAAATTTTAACTAGGCCTTTTCCAAACACAAAACTTTGATTGCAATTTTATAAATTTCTACGAAACCAAATACAAAAGTAAACATATCATAATAAACTAGATTTTTCAAGGATTTTTTTCATATTTTAAGTTTGTGGATGACGAAAATTATGGCACTAACTCTTTAATTGCAAAATGTTAATTATTTTAAACATTATATGAAATGCAGAATCAACCCTATTGAAACAACTATCATTTATCTCTCTACAAAAACAGGGTGAAAGAACTCTACATAATCAGAACATAGACAGCGTTTGTTAATGGCATATCAAAATCATCGTTTAAGAAAACTTATGTATATAGAGTGATCGATTCGACGTCCGTAACTGGCATTTTGTTTTAGGGAGGAAGCCAATTCATTTTATAATGTAAACAATTTTTAATGGTATTCATTTTTCTATTCACAATTTTGTGAACATGAATTGAAAAAAGTATCAAGTAAATGAAAAAATGCAGAGGCGAGGGCTAGTCATTCGCCAAAATTTTGTACACCTGATTACTGATTTCTGAATTTTTATGTGAATTCCGATGATTACTGAACGAATTCCATGATTTCTGTAATTATGATAATTTTTGGTGATTTTCATTATCTTTACACTGATTTCGCCTTATAGCTGCTTCAATAAATTTTCTATCAAAGTTTTAAGTAGGAGTAATAATCTAACGCGATGACAGGAGATGCAGCTTCGCGGCAGAATAGACAACATATTAATCTTTGTGCTTTTGAAGAACGCGTCGTCTGCTACTCATTCTGGAGTGAGAAATTGAAGAAAAACTTGAAATATGTAAACTTCAAGCACAGACTCAAGCAGTGCAACCGTGTAAGGGGAAATACCTGTCGCATTCCCGAATGCAATAGCTACACATTTTCAAATAAAAATAAAAATATAATAGCGATTTCCACTGACTGCTCGCGGAGCGCTCCCATGGAGCCATATAAATGGGAGAAGTAGTTCTCGGCTTCGTTAAAGACTGTTTTTGCTAAATCAGGGTCTCCTATATTTATTGCTCCATGGAAGCGCTCCGAGAGCAGTCAGTGGAATTCGCTATAAGTTTTCATCGGTTTCCCAAAGAAGAACCCGTTAAAAACTGGATTTTTGGCATGGCGCGACCGATTTTTTCAACCGACGGTGGCGCGAGCAGCTTGCCTCGTGAAGCGCGTGGTCGGGTGCGCTATGCCAGAAATTTCTATCAAAGTTTCCCCTCTTCTCTCGTGTCGGGGGGGAAACCACGAAGAGAGAAATTTATTGAAAGAGCTATTGCCGAAAATTACTTTTGATTTCCGGTGATTGTTTTGGTGAATTCCTGGATTACCACTGATTCTTCGTAAATTTCAATGAATGCAGTGATTATTTCGATTTCAGCTGATTATGATTTTTATTTTGGATATTCGAATTCCTCGATTGATTATGTGTGATTACAAAAGATTTATAGTAAATCATATGATTATTTCCGATTTTCTCAAGATTTCATGTGATTTCCAGTGATTATCGGAGATTACTGATTACCTTTGATTACCCACAAGAATGATTTTGATCACTGATGATTTTCAAAGAATTCTAGAAATAAGGTAATCGATTTCTGCGGTTTTGTACACCTGAATATTCAAGTGACTAACCCCTCGTGCAGAGGCCACAGCGAAACGAGCGACATGTTCAACTGGAGTTGCACCTTATCGTCTTGACCGTTCAAGGCCTGTGCGCGGTAGTTTCGAAGGTGGTGACTTTTAAGAAACGAGACTTCTTATTTTCTCCCTATGTTACCGCGAGATCGCATTGATAGCTGGACCGAAACGCGCGCGAAAATGAGTATTTAAAATTCCAAGCGCGAGAAAATGAACATATCAAATTCTTTAAGTCCAGCTAATAGCGGTCTCAGGTGAGAGAATTTGACAACTTAGATTCCCAAACGAAAAATAAAACGCGGTGCCGCGCACAGGCCTTGATTAACGTAGGCAACGTCTTGACCAACCAAATAATCATATTTCGTCCAACTCTTTTTAAAGTAAAATCATACACGCCGCATTTTATATGCTTAAAAATCTCGTTGAAAAGAGGCTTCAATACAACAAAGAGAAAATAAGTTTAATTTCAATTGTCTCACTTGAAGTTATTGCCAGCTGAATAAAAGAAGAGCACTTTTAGGAGCATAGGATGAAACAATGGGCCCCATGCACCGTGTTTTCAGTTTTTCTCCTGAACCTCACCCTGGATTCTTTGCCATCTTTTCTCTCCTCCTCTATCTATAATCTTATCAGGTTTTCTGGCACGTCACTATGAAACACCGAAGAAGCTAAAAAAAAGCGGGAACCACTTTCGTGGGATGGAGAAAATGCACTTTCAAACCTCAGTCTGCTTACTCTTCACTGAAAAGATTTTTCCATTTAGAAAGTTTCAAAGTTTATGGATGACAACGATTTATGGGGCTTTATATTATACACCTTTTTAAAAAAAGAGGAAGAGATGGAGCACTTAAAACTAGAGATATACTTTAAACAGAAACGGTATAAGGTTAAGATAAATAGATGTGTATTGCCATATTCAATCGATCACATTTATTTTAATATCATAAGTACCATAATAACCCCTGATAAGTAAAACACGCCCGTTGGACTAATGTAACCGGCATTTTCACCCAAAAAACGAGGGAGGCGGCCTCTTGTAGTCATTTGAAACTGCAAATCGTCCAAGGAGGCTCATATTCAGACCTCCCCTACAGATATCTTGTAGGCCACGGACCAGTGTTGGTGTAATGGCGGCCTTCAAGCGCGCGAGTATAGGTTTAGGGTTGTAACTTAAAACAATGTTTTTGTTGCGACATATATTAAGCAATGATGGATACCGGTAGTACTTCATCAATTTATGTAGATTAAATAACAATAATCATTAAAACTTACGATATTTGCAGCTTAGGCTTCTGTGGCCTGTGCCCATTAGTGTAGCAGACGAAACCTTAATGTTTACTTACTCAGAATTCTGACTGAGTATCTAAGAATTCTATCCATTTACCGAGATTCTAAGTCAGACTTCGGGGAAGCTAGTGGCACTCTTAGAAACGTCTCTCATTGGCTAAAAAAAGTTGGGACAAAAATGGCCGCACGGCGTCGCATATACCTAACTTGTATAGGACGCAGATGAACATGCTGGTTACATTAGTCCAACGGGCGTGTTTTACTTATCAGGGGTAATTATGGTACTTATGTTAATATCTATAATTAATGTAACTTATTCTACACTTTTTGCTCTGACTTGTTTGAAAGGCCCCACTTAAATTCATTTATCGGTGAAATCTCAATCATAACAAATCCGACATATCACTTTTAAGGAAACTATCGGTGCTGACGACTAATATTGATAGCTACGATTGCTTTGGCTTACAACCATTGGGCAAAAATTTGAGTCTGCTGATTAGTTGTTTAATCCGGTAAATCAATTTTAAAACAAGTGTAGGATTTGAGGACGAACAACTAATCCTAAAGCTGTTGAATATATTAACTTGAACCCAATGAACATATGTTACAAAACACAGTCTGTACTGATGACACTGAGATGTATATGCTAGCGGTAAATTAGTACACTATGCCGACTCTTTGAAATTATATTAAATTTTGATCAGTAGAGATTTCAAAACTAGTGTCGGCATAGACGACTCTTAAGAGTAATCGGTAATTCCAATCATCTCTGGTAAACAGTCAGAACATACAACAAGCAATAGCAATAGTATATAGATGTAAAAACAAAAAGAACACTTCGTTAACTTGCTCCTTTATCCCAGACTAGTAGTATGATTACCTTCCCGACCGTGGCACAGGGAAAAAAATGGGCATACTAATGAAGTACCAGATGCCAGCTAGCTCTAGTACCAAAAACTTACGTTTGGATCGCCAGCATCATGTACTACTTTCTAAATAACCTATGACATCAAGAAGCTCTTCCCTGATTGGTTAGTTAGTGTAGGAGGGGGGGGGGTGATTGGAGTGTTGATTGCATCTCAGTTTAAATGTCGTCTACACTCAAAGGCACGGAATTGCTAATGAAGTGTACTTTTTGTTTTTATATCTATGTACTTTTGGCAATAGCACCTTCTGAAAGCGCAGTTCAACCAAGGCGGCGAAGAGTAGGAAACCAGCAAAATCTATAATATTTTTATGTGTCGTCGTGAATAGGTAGTAGTCGGTAAAACCAACCGAACCATAACCATTTCTCTATCAACCGACTAGAGTCATGTTCTACGTTTTAACGCTAAAAATGGTCACACGTCCACGGTAATAAAAATTAGCATACATCTAATTATTGAACTTTTTTAGCAATCGTCAGTCAGCGGCGGAAGCAGTAATTCATCATGCAACAGAGACGGGTCTTCAGCGGCAGTGGCAGCGCATTATGGTCTTCATCCTGGTGGTCACTCAAGGTCGAACGGCTTGTCTCATTATCCCAGTTACGGTGATCTCCACGCGTCGACCTGGGGAGGGCTGGACAGTAGTATGGCGTTACAAGGGATGCAGACTGTTGGCGCCTCTCTCATCAGACATTCTGGTAAAAAAAGAAAGTTTTTACTAATGTCAGTATTATCCCATGCATAGACTTCTGGGATCTTATTCTCTAACTTCTGTTTTGTGGAAATTTGTCTAAATTTAAACTAAATTGTACTAATTAAGGTTATTTCTAGTGTCGTACGATTTAGTATTATGCTAGTTTAACAATATGTATGAAATTTACAGGCTCTTATAAATGGGTTAAATGAGTAGTTGCAATTGAAGAAACTTAGTTTAATAAGAAAAAATTATCGAAAATTTAAATATAATGCTCTTGGGAGTAAAATTAAACTGTATTTATTATGCTCTTCAACGTTAGAAAAACTACAAATATCTTTGCGGGACTGTCAGGTAAAATGAGTCTCGACTATAACTAGAATTGGATAATAGAAGAAGGATGACTTTCTTTATCGTCTTGATACTTAAGTCATGTAAAACGATTCTTCCAAGGCTAACCCTTTGTCCCTTTCTGTTTGCTCTCTGCTTATCAAACTTCAGATGGGCACCGTGCAGGGCGAATTCTATAACTATTTGGTACTAAATTCTCAGCAATCAACCCACAAACCTTGATTGTCTTGAAGTGGGACAAAAATCCACAAGCGCATGCGCCTTGGAAAATAGTTAAGCGCTAATAGAGTATGTGATTCGGTTTAGTAACCTTGCTCCAAATGTTCTGATGTTGGGAAGAATCATGTTACAATTACCCCGCTTTGTGGTACACCTCTCTCGAAGAGAAGCATTATGTACTTCTGCTATAACCAGGAATAGATTTAATTTTAGAAGTAGGATTAGAGAACGGTTAGTATTTACTTCAGTCCGACTCAAAGCCCAGTATAGAGCCTCTCCCTCCATCACGTAACGAATCTTATTGACTCACTTAAACTACTTTTTGATGACGTTGCTGACGGGGACGGCGAAAAATCCGTAATTCCTTTTAACCTCTGTCGCTATGACACGCCTCTTTTTTCATACCCCTCCGTCCAGGGGAATGGGATCCGGGACTTTGACGCGCGTCCACATTACTCTGTTCTCTATTCCTACTTCTAAAAATTAAATATATCTCTGCTATAACTAAATCGCAATTTTTGCCTTTCCTCCACTCTTATGAACGCTTCGTTAATTTTCATACTAAAAATTTTAATGATTCCATTTACACAGATTCTCCACCTTACTCTTTTGGTGAAAGCAGAGAATGCGTCAACTGCGGGGCCATCTCTACACCACTGTGGAGGAGGGATGGAACGGGACACTATTTGTGCAACGCGTGCGGCCTATACCACAAAATGAACGGCATGAACAGACCTCTTATTAAACCCCATAGGCGACTAGTAAGTGAAGTAAGAGCCTTCGTTAACTTAAGATATTTTTTAGCCAAAAGACCGGGATTGACATATGACCTACTTCCTAATAAGGCATCATCAAGAAGGGCCGGCTTATCTTGTTCAAATTGCGGAACCACAACAACCACCCTATGGAGGAGAAACAACGAAGGAGAACCCGTTTGCAACGCTTGTGGACTGTATTATAAACTACATAATGTAATTGCCAATAATTGTTTGAGAAGCCCATAACTCAATTTAAAATAATTGTAATAAGACAATACGCTAGTGAGTTTACTAATTAGCCGGAAAAGAATAGCATTTTAGAGTAGAGATCAAGACTTCTATCTATCGCAGATCGTGCACGCTAAAACCCCCACTGACAAGTCCACCAGTTCTCGTGAGTCGTGACCGTTATACTGGCGAACGTTCCTAGGGTAAAACATAGCCCACTCTATCACGCACTCTACCACGCGCAATTGTTGCACGTGGTAGAGTGGGCTATGGGTAGACTAAGAAAACTCCCTCAGAAAAACGTTCATTATTGGACAAGAGGGTAGTGCACTGATTTTTTGCTTCTGGAGATAATGAACAGGTCTTACAAATGTTTTTTATGGATTTGTATCCTTGGGAAATGTTTCAATTATTATGACAAATGCCGTTTTCTTTAGTCCATTGTATTTTAATGAAAAAGTAGTTTGAGACATTCAGTTGAAATTTTTGGAGGGTTGATTATGAAAATGGACACCCATTTTAGTTATTGACTTTTATGCCTCTCGAAGTAATTTTTTCATAAATATTTTTCACACCTAATATAGACGAACTGCACTTTATCTCTTAACAATATATTATACACGTTCGTTTTAACATATTTTCTGTCATAATACGTATGATCTTGATGTTCTGGGCTTTTAATAACACTATTACAATAATTAGACATATTTGGAATTTAATCTTTGCGCAATTTCACAGGTAAACCGACCATTAGCCATGAGGAAAGAAGGCATTCAAACTAGGAAACGAAAGCCGAAGTCAACGACGACTAATAAACCAAACCTAGGAAATGGTGCGCCATCTATGAATGACGATAGAACTATAAAGCAAGAAAATTCATCTCTTAATACCGGATCTCGTGAGTTCAAATTTTTATTGTTATAGATTGCAGCTTTACGTTGGTTAAGCCAAGGTGAGGCATTACTCATCAATTCCGCACTGCAATACAGCGGTGTAGTGGGGTCTAGCTTACAGTTTTAAAATCACTTGTTGAAATAGGCGTTAAAAAGTGTAATTACTTCCGAAAACTCCACCATTTACTGTATTACCTGTAATAAAGTTCCATATAAATATTTAAAGATGAAACCTTTAGTAAAATTATTAGCTTATATGTTAGTATTTTTGGTTATCTATTACTTATTTACTAAACAGCGCTTTTTTCAATCACGAAACTAATTAAACTGAATCTAATTATAATTTTTCGTAAGCATAAAATGAAAATGTCATTTTCAATGAAAGAAAGGTTGAAAGGTTGACTTTATAAGCATCAATTCTTCATATTAAATATATTATGCAAAATTAAACTTTGGCGTAATTTAATAAGCGTATTTAGATTATAGTTTCATTAATTATTCTAAATAAAATTGAGATAATATTTCTAAGTTTATTTAAAACGTAGTTTTATTATTTCACCGAATGACGTTTTACCCGTTCTATCTTATACAGGTTGGAACATATCAGACGAACACAAATTTTGAGAAAAAGGTTGCGGTACTGCGTACCTCCAGAAAAGTAAGCGGTATGATAAATGTTAGACCTAAATGATCCTGATTATGACATTGCGTTCAAAGCTAGCAGTAAGAATAACAGATTTGACTCAAAATAAGTGCTCGTCTGATCTGTACCACACTGTATATACAAGAATCTTGTTTTCATTTATATTGGGCTCTTGGCATAGTGGCAAGCTTGAAAGCTAATTGGGCTGGCTGAAAGTGACATAGGTTTAATTACCTTCATTAGTTTTTAACATTGAAACAATACTTTGCTTCTTAATTACTAAACTATAGGAAACGATTAGATCTCGGGTAATTTTTAACTTTTCATGAAATCAAAAACGAGTCTTTCTGTAATCAAAGCTGTTCGTTTCACAAACATTTATGAACAAATATTGTACAAAACAATCTAATTAATATATTAAACCGAAATATTACCAGCGTATTAAGTTAAATTTGAATACTTCACAAATTTTTGTTTATGAATCAGAAGTTTGCTAGATTCTCTGTTTAGAAAAGGTAACGTTCGCTGTTGGAAACCAATGATTTACATGTAACCTCTTCTTGTTCTAAGACTGGATTCTGCCAAGTAGTGATATCTAGTTTATTAGGGAGAAGGTATAAATTCGCCCCACATTTCCAGCTTTATTTAAATTACAACCAGCATCTCATTGGTTCTTGGAAACTCACGTCAGCGCGACGCGAATGACGAAAATTATGTATTCCCCGACTGAGGGGAGGCAAAATAGCCCTGCCTCCCTTGTATTTTGAAAAGGGGACTGGGACTATGGCATGCGAATACTTAGGCATCTTATACCTTCTCCCTAATAAACTAGATATCACAGTATAAGGAAGTGATAGGAAATTTTCCTTTCCATTTTAAAACCACAGAAGTTGTTCTAGAAGGAAATAAACGTTAGAAAATGCCTCCATAATTTAAATATACAATATTTTATATGCGCTTTCGAATTAGAAAAAAACCCTGCATGACCTCTTCAATTAACAGTTTTAAATATATATAATTAAATATTTATGAAATTCACTCACTGACCGATCTCTCCTTATTGACCAACACTGGTAGAAAAATGAACGTGGCAAATTTGTCATAAAACGTTTAGATGCTCACTTTGAAATCTTTTTAATATACGTCCATTTTGAATATTGTGGTCTGATATTAAAGTCACTGAAATTACCTGACTTGCCGTAATATTTATATTGTTTCTTAGCTCAATTTGAACTTTCACCTGCTTGTATGTTGTTTAATTATAGAATATTTAAAATTTGCAAAACACGACTTTATAGAACAATTTCTACCTTTGTGTTTCTCAGAGATTTTGTCATTAACTATGAACAGGGGTTCATAAAAAAGGAAGTACGAGAATTTTGTTAGTTAAAATAACTTGATGTTTTCAAGCTTAAAAGAGAGCGTTACTAACAGAGATAAATTGTTCAGAATGCGTTAATGAAATTTGATTAAGCAGAAATTGCCCAACTAACCAAAACTTAGCTTTATGACATTTGATTAGTAGCTTGCGAAGTTCCGCAGCTCGTCCTGCTTGCTAAGTATTCGAACTCAAAAACATTGGGATTTTTTAAGTTTAGAAGCCAAAGCAGAAATAAAACTTGATCTATTTTAATTTTACCATCATCAGCGTCGATAGCAGTCGTGAACGATTTTATGATATAATTAACATCAACCTTTTCAATGTTGCAGAGTCCAAGTACTCAACATCAGCCGAGCACTCGTCGCCCTCATCGGCGAACGCCTTAGTTCTGGTCAGCGGTAATGGTTTATACGGTGACTGTTCTAAGGAACGAATCAAATCCTCACCAGATACGGTGGCTTCGCAGTTGCAACATTCTCAAAATAACGCTTACGACAACAATAACGGTAGAGATTTGAGCGGAAGTATCAGACCTTCTGCCCATATGTCCAGCCATCTTATTTCCACCCCCATACACCATGGAGGTGACATCGCTTCCGGCGGAAGTAGTAGTATTTGGTCTTCTTGTGAACGAACAGTGACAGGATTAGCTTCGCGGTACGGATCTTCGGATTTGTCTTGATTTAGTAGATCTTGTTTTCTTCCGGCAATATTTAAAGTATGAGTTTAACGGTTTTAAAAAAAATTACAGAACTTTGTGAGGTGTATAGTGTAGAAGAACATAATAAACAAATGAAAAAATTTCAAATCTTTCCCTCTGTTAAAATAATGAATTTACACGCGGCTTAATGGGGGAAAGAATGAACTACAAGATATCGTAAGGGCTGCTTGGTTGAGAAAAAAATCTGGATCTGTCAGATTACGTGTTTAATTCTAACTCCATAATCGGAACCCAATGTTACGATTGCCATTACATTATAAACAAATTTTCCGACTATACTCAACATATGTAATATTCTGTTTTATTCTTGTGGCTGATAACCTTAATCCTTGCTAGGGATTTGAATAGAAAAATTAGTAAATATTACTGTTTTGGTATTAGTCTATATCGAGACCATTTGCTTTTCGTTTATCGCAATCAGGTACACAAAATCTTTTACGACCTGTTTTAATTAGTCTAATATTGCGGTATTTAGTCTCATTACGGCATAGTGAGAGAAAATTATATTCCAGTGTATAATCAACTTGCGAGACAGAACGCGATATAATACTAGGTGAAAGGACTTGTTCACACCAAACGTTTCTTAAAAAATCGCTTTTTCATCGTGTTTTCCTGTGAACAAAGAAGCCATTGAAAACGATACCGTCTTCTCCTCAAGAAAGAATCTCCTGTACCACGTTATACGTTAATTAATCTATCAATACGTACAAAATAATAATAATTCATGTAGGCTCTCGCGTGTCTTTTTAATATTATTAAAATAATTATTACTGGTGAAGAAAAATACATCTATAATTGAAAACGAATAAAAAATAGATATATGTACTTTTATGGAAAGTTATACTGTGGTATGAAAGTAATGTACAAACAAAGAAACAAAACAAATAAGAAAATACATTTTAGTTAGTTATTATTATTGTATTTTCAAAAGAGAATAATAAATTGGTATTTGCGATAAAAAATTATTTGTACTGATCAATATTGTTTTAATTTTCAGGTCAACAGAAAACCTTTTGAAACTATCACGATTAATAACTTGGTCCCAAGAAAATTATACGAATCTTATTTTATTTTTAGATTTTTGTTAGAGTATAAATCTTGGTTTAAAGAGAATGTAAACATCTCAAAATGTTAACGAAGAATAAGCAGGCTCCAATAACACAACTTAACCTCGTTGAACATTTAGTAAAATAGCAACAGCAGCCGGATAATAATACAACGCAAAAGGGCTAACTTCCAATGTTAAGGCTGTCAGTTTCTCCTAGTGGAACGTCTCGTCTCTCGTGTGGATAAAATTTCTATAACTCTAGCGAATGCATTCTCTGTAAAGCAAGGTGATATTGAACCGTTCCCTATATTGCATGTTCCTCGATCGAAGAGCACGAGTTGCAGAGAGCTGGAGTACCCTTTGGCCTTATGTATTTTCCCCCTCTTATTCGTATGCTTAGTTTTTTTTCGTGTTGGCTAATCTATGAGGTTTAATATTAATTATTAGAAGAAAAGGTCTCACCTACTACATCTCCTACCAGTTCACTGACGAAAAGAAAGAGCGGGTCCCTTGGAATTGGTACTGTTTTATTAAAGTAATAAAGAATTTAAATTCAATGAGACTATAAAGCTTATTACCAGGATTTTTCAAAACGCTTGATTTCCCGAGATTGTTCAGTTTAATGAATAAGTTTTAGGATTAATCCACGCAAAGACTATTTTATAATAGGTATTCATGTAGAAAACATTACAATTAATTTCACTACTTATTTAGAACTTATCAGAAAACGCAAAATAATGTTTTTTCTTCCTTTATTTAGATCATAGGAACTACTTTAGAGTATTACTTTACTAGAGAACTACAAAAGCAAACTTCATGGAAACAAAATTAACAACATGGCTCAAGGGTTGCTACTAACTGAACTGTTTCTATCGATTAAATAAACTGTTAGAAAATCTCTGATAAAACTATTTTTTACTTGAAATTGATTTACTTCAGACGAAAAATTTATTTTACTTCTAATTGATCCACTTCAGAAGAAAAGACTATTTTACTTCTAATTGATTTAGTTCGGAGAAAAACTGATTTTTACTTTTAACTGATTTACTTCGGAAGAAAACAAATTTTACGTTTAATTGATTAACTTCTGAAGAAAAACCGATTTTACTTTTTAATTGATTTACATCAAAAGAGAAACTGATTTCACTTTTGAATTGATTTACGTCAGGAAAAAAACTAATTTTACTTCTACTTGATATCTTCTGAAGAAAAACCGATTTGGAATTGATTTACTTCAGAAGAACAACGAATTTTACTACAAACTAATATAGGCCTACCAGAAGTGGTATGATACTAGAAGTATTGAGCTAACCAAATTCTTCACTCGGCATTAGTGAAAAGACTTGATAAAACACAAACGGTTGGCCCTCTAGTGGCGGTTTCTGAAATGTCCCCTCCAAAACGTGAGACGCTCGCGGTGGTAGACGGCCGAACTAGATTCAAGAGCCGGGTCCGTGTTTCGCCGCTTTAGGTTGAGGGGAAGGGGGTAAGAAATGTTTTTGGAACTCGACCAATTTTTTTCTCTCCGCGATGGAAGCGGCATAAAATCCTCAAATTTGTTCACTAGTGCCAGGATCTACTATCAATGCTAGAGCCCTTCACTTCTAGTCTCATACCACTTCTGGCCTACATCAAAAGAAAACCTGATTTTCCTTTAAATTCATTTACTTCAAAAGAAAAACCAATTTTACTTTAAAACGATTTGCTTCAGAAGAAAACTGGTTTTTTTAATTGATTTACTTTAAAAGAAAAACAAATTTTACTTCAAAAGAAAAACAAATTTTACTTCAAAAGAAAAACTAATTTTACTTCAAAAGAAAAACTAATTTTACTTCAAAAGAAAAACTAATTTTACTTCAAAAGAAAAACTAATTTTACTTCAAAAGAAAAACTAATTTTACTTCAAAAGAAAAACAAATTTTACTTCAAAAGAAAAACAAATTTTACTTCAAAAGAAAAACAAATTTTACTTCAAAAGAAAAACTAATTATACTTCAAAAGAAAAACCAATTTTACTTCAAAAGAAAAACCAATTTTACTTCAAAAGAAAAACTGATTTTACTTTAAATTCATTTACTTCGAAAGGAAAACCAATTTGGTTTGAACTGATTTGATTCAGGAGAAAACTAATAAATCAGTGATCCACTTCTTCTGTAAACTCCTTACTTGAACTAATCTATTATTGGTGAAAAATAATATTTCTCTAATTAATCAAGTAGGCTCCTTAAAAAATTCTAAATAACCTGAAAAGAGGGAAAATTTCCTTTTACAATTTTTTAATCTAACTCAAACCCATGAAACCGAAGCCTCTCGGTTCAACATTAAACTTTTTCTTTTAAATTAGCCCAGGGTATATCGTGCATACAAACGCGAACGCAAGAAAAAAATGAACAATTGTAAAATTCTCTCTTCTTATATATCGTGATAAATGTTACAAATATAGAAAAATTACAAAAAGTAGAGCGTGCATGAAGTTGATTTAAGAACAAGATCCGAAGCCTCACGGAAGTTTATCCGGCCTGAAAATAATTAAAATTGTATTTATAAAAGCGAGCCAAAAATATAGAATAGGCCTGCAGCTAAATCGGCAAGTAGGACCTAACCTAATTTGGGGGTTTGCACTTAATTTAAAAAATATATAGTTATCCACAAAATTTCAACTGAACTATAGTTACCCCAAATTTGGAATATATGATTAAATCTGTATAAGTTGAAGTCATGACTGACTGATAATCGACGCACAGCCCAAACTAATTAAGTAGAAGGCTAAAAATTTGCAGGAGACGCACAAAGAAAGATTTTTCCAATGCTCGGACATCTTGAATAATGGCGTCTAGAAATGTCAAAAAACCTTCAGCCGATTTCACTAATATTTAGTACATTGATTCCCTTTATCATGGCGTTTGGAGTTCAACTTAACATCATATTTTAAAATGACCGTCAGAAAACTAATAAAAATGTTCTTCAGGCCTGACGGGCAACGCTGGGTGACTCTGAAGGTAGTATTACTATTAAATAAGTTTTTAACCACACTCCTAGAAACCATCTTTGTTTAATTGAAACAGTTTTCTACATACTGGTGTGAAGAAGATACCAACCATATAATCAAACATCCATGATGATGATACACCAAGATTAGGAAAATTAGAACATCTACCAACAGAGTATAAAACCCTCCAGTAAAACTAAGAGAAAATTCTACATATACGAGATTGCTTAGTTATTTGAGGCAATGGATTACAGCATTAATGAATAATCGATCATTAACTTTATATGTCTGAAGGGGATCTATATAGGACTAGTCTGTCCCCTTGATGCCTATATATATATACATTTTTCAAACTTAAAACATCACTATCGTAAGGGGTGAAAAGGTAATGCGAGATTCGGGTAATAAACATAGGTTGAAAGTTTTAGTAACGGGAGGAAAACCCTCCCAAAACACCAAAGAGAGTCAGGCCGACCCCGTATTTTCTTCTTTTAGCCACGACCGATGCTACCACGGAAAGAAAAACCTCTCTTGTATTTTTTGGCGTCCGATTTCCCTTATGCGCTGACGTAAAGGAAGGGGTCAGGAGAGATACCACCAAAGACCTAATGACGGACACTTAAAGTGGACTATTCGCTTATGGTCCACTACAATCTAGGTGCTTCATACAAGTAAATATTCAGACTGATTTCTTTTATTGGCATATTTCACTTATATTTGATGAAACATGGACGATAAATGCTAATTGTAGGAAAAATTCAGTTTCCTACGAAAAAACCACTATATTTCGGGGATAATAAAAGCCATTGATACTCATTAGTTAAGTCACCAAAAGGACCGCGTTAAAATTATCTTAAAACTATAGGAAAAACGTCTGAAACAGAGCTAGTATAATTGAAAAACACCAAAGGTCGGACAAAATTCCTGTTCTTCCCTCACATTGTAAATTGACGGAACATGAATTTATTGATATTACTAAAATGGTCATGGGCGCTCTCGCCTTGTACGAGAAATGTGAATAACAAGTTGGTAGAGAGAAATGTCAGGTTTGACGTTTTAAGGCTGTCAAAACGACAATAACAGATTACTCTTTCTACAATCAATATGCAGGTTTTTGTCCACAGCACTGTAAAACCCAGCCGCACTCACCCAGCAGTACAGCGTTGTGGTGGAGTATTCTGTTTAGAATACTAAAATATTTCATGTTAATTACTGAAACTGGTGCGGAATTAAAAATATATCTTAACTAATACCGAGCGTGCTGCGAGAATTTTGTTAATAAAAAGGCAAGGCGTTACGCGATTGGTCGGAGGTCCTAATTTCAAATTATCCTTAAAAACTGAACCTAATTTGAATTTAAAACCATTCGGAAGTATTTCCTGAATGTTTCACTACGCAGGCTAGTCTTTTAATTAGTAGAAGAATTAATAAAAAATCACTTGATTTTTTACTTCACCCTCCCTTTAAAGATCAAAATTATAATTAAGTATTTTTAACACCATCAATATTGTACGTGCAAGGTTTTTTGCGTTATTTTGACGTTTCAACATATGCTTACCTACCATGTAACCATTTAGTGTTTTTTCTACATTTAAGTAGATGTCGTTACCATCTCTACTTTCAACCTGAAGATTAAAGATCTGGGTATTCCAAAATATTTATATAAAAACTAGTTCTACAACTTTCTAAAAAAGATTTCCTCTTTCTTTATATATTAACTAGGGTAGCGTTAAAACTATAATGGCTTTGAATACACTTTCAAAGCGAACCCTATTTTACAAAATAATTTGAACGATAAGAATCCAGTCACTACTCGAACTCCATTTTTTTATAGGCAAAGAATAATAGAGAAACGTCATGCTGGACAATTATTATAGGGAAGTGTGAAGCATTCATAGTCATTGCGTTGGAATCGAGGTGCATTCGAAGTCATTGCGTTAGAATCGAGGTACATTCTTGTTCACTTATGGGGACTCAAGTAAATTACATTTCCACGAAGGCTTGAAAAATATAGCGCTGCGTTCACATCACCCCCGCAAACACCAACAACCACTTTTTACGAAAGTCAAGTACCAACTGGTTATTTAATTTTTTCTAAGCCCGTAGGCTTAGGCATCATAGAGCTTAGTGTTGACCGCGTTAACGGTACTAGGCCAGTGAAGTGATAAGATGAACCTCGATTTCGGCTCAGATGGCTCTCTTCCGCAGTAAACTTCTGATCATGCCAAATTAAATACCAACTCACCCGCAACATCTACTTTGTAGTAAACAACAACCAAAATTCCTTCCAGAGAAATCAACATCCGTGTCACATTCGTAACAGGCAGTGATATTTAGCCCCGGAAGTGAAGTCACGAGAGACGGTCCACATAGGTCACCTGGCAACCTCGTAAAGATGGCGAACATCAGAAAGACTAAAGCCATGGAAAACTTTAGTACCAACTGAAATAAATGCACAATTTCAAATCACGTTTCGAAACCACAAATTATCGAAACTTAAAATAATCGGCCTCGAATGTTACATATTTAGATTTTCTAATATTATACTTTCCTAGCATAAAATATTTATATTTGTCCTAGTTTTGTCCTTGATAAGACTTTCTTTTATTCTTTGAATTTTCCAATATATTTAGATATTGTTTATTGGAATGGGCCGTAACTGAACCGTAGCCAAAAACAAATGTTTAAAACTTCAACTCAAATGTACTGGAATGGAGATACGGGGAATGGTTCTTTTAGGGCAGCGCCATGCCGCTACCAATATTGAAACTTTTTCGACTCAACCCATAGCCATAACATGATCTATAGGCGACGACAGGCGATGCCATTAGAAGAACGGGGTTTTAGCTTATCATTCCAGTTCATCTGTGTTAAATGGTCTTAGATTTAACAAAAAATCGTTATGTTGGACACTCATGACAATCTTGGCTAAGGTACCTTAATACCATTTGTTAAAATATTATTATCAACACCAGAGCTCGGCATTTTCTATCCACAACTTGGTGGATAACCGACCATATATAAATAAAGATGTGGATATAATACGATTTAACATGCAAGTTCTGTGGATAATTATGGAGTATGGATAAAGATAAAATAACGTGGATAATGGATAGATAATGCCGAGCTCTAATCAACACAATCTTAACAGCAATTTAGCAATTAAATTTAGTAATATGAAGTCATTAAATAAAAACTTCGGCACTCATCAAATTAATTCTTATATTAAGCTGAACACTATTTGTTAAGACAGTTAAATAAATGTAAAGTTTAGCTTCGCACACATGTAAATAAAAATACACTGCTAAAGTTAAAATTATAATTTTTTCGCATTAAACAATAAGTAATAAAATTTAATCTAGCAAATAATTTAAAATTAACATAACATTTTAGAACTTTACAATAATGAAAATAATACATTACCTTTCTACGTTCCATTTTCTTTAGTGAAAATGTTCTTTATAAACGGAATTAATTAGATCGATGAAGCTTGAGTTGTTACCAAGAAACGCCAAAAATTTAAAACTATTTTGCAGCAGCGACTAATTCGCTCGAAGAGAAGGGAATCTTTACTAAGAAACGTTTTACAAGGGAATAGTGATGGCAAAGTTTCATTCCCCCTAATTTCAATCTCGAAAAAAGAAAGAAAGCGGAAATATTTTCAGAAACCAAACTCGCTATATAGGACACTTCGACACGGTTTGTTGATTTAAAACCTGCGTATTTACTATACATGTATATTTCTCAAAGATTGTCTATCTCTTTGTATTTATATAACCACCCGCTCGCTTTGACCTACGACCTTGAAAAGCTGACTATTATTATATAACTATGAAGAAGATAAATTTTAATTTTCATCTATAGATTTATATAAGACTAGTTTTAAATATTATCTTAAAGCTGGAGTGAAATGGTCAGTTAACCATTTTTAATTGATTTATATTGACAAAACAAACATCAAAATCATTAATGAAACTTAAAGGTTAATTTTGTATAAATTTCAATAAGTTTCAAAAGCTGATGTGTTAAGTCTATCGATAGCAGACTCGATTACACACTCAACAACGCAAGCCGCTCGCGCTATAGAAGCCCTTCCAAAGAGTTATTTTCCCATGTAAAAGCGCATATCGTGGATTATCGCTGGTCTATGGGAGAAACATAGCTTTTTGGCCCCAATTCTGAAAATACTAGCTCTAATCTCTTGAAATTTTGGTGAAATGTATAAAATGAAGTTTCATAATTTTGTTTCAATAGTTTCTTTCATAATTTTTTGTAAAAAAATTAAACAATATAAGGATTTAGACTTCAATTGGAGAAATGTGTTATCTTCGGTTTCGCTGGTTCAAATCTCTAGAAAATTTAGTGAGCGGTATATATATATATATATAAGAAATTTGAACGGCGCGGAATGCGGTTTTTCCTGCGATTTGGGCCAGTGAAAACCAGGCTTTAGGTTTGTGTAGGTATGGTTTGGTTATTTTAGGTTAGATTGGGTTTAGTTTTTTAGGTTAGGTTTTGTTAGGTTAGGATAGGTTATACTAGAGTCCCGCTTTTTAACTTGTGATTTCACCATGGCAATATCAGTACAGTATTTATATAGGAAAGTGTATTGATAGAGTTGACGCGGGTAAGGCCAGTTGCCATCGATACTAGTTTTATGTAAATTTTCATGATCAAAGCTAATCGTCATAAGCCCAACAATGTCATTTTAAATTTGTTTATATGTAGGGATTTCTGTGCCGTGCATTACAGCCTCCCATTTACCAACACGAAGTGGATTTGCAATTTTAGTATTATTATTGCTTGACCTTTTCGGAAACTGGCAAGCACTCGAAAATTTGGCGGTTTAAATTACGTTCAAAAGTTTAGGTTACTACGCTATCATTACTAAATTTTCTACAAAATATGTACGTAAAGCGTAAACCAAATGCCTTAGATTCTTGGAATATGGTAAATTGAAACTCAAGAGCCCGGGACTTGTGATTCAAAATTTTCAACGGATTTTAGTTCAGCGATATAAAAACCAATGTAAAGTAAATGAACTTAACCTGTCTTTTCGGTGCATGCAGCTGAACACACCGTTGTGACATCGACAAAAACAGTAAACCTACCGTAAAACATAAAATGTTTTTGTAAAGAACATAGAAAATGATTTTATTGCAACGTGTCTATCGAAAATTAACATTTTCTTTCTTTCACTTCATGAAGTATAATAACGCACGTCTGATTTATTTCTTCATGCCACGGCCAATTTCAATTGTTGCCCCTTCGGAATCGGCCGTTGATGTTCCAGTAATCCTGTTGGACGACGCAGTTTATTATTTTTTGCATTTGAAAATAAATTAGTAAACTTACCCAAACATTGTTCCCACCGTATTATTAGCCGCATTACTATTTGCGCCCGACATTTGTCTAGATACACAGATAATCTTTAAATACACATTTTTTAAGAGGAAATCTATGTGCCGATCCATCCATCGAATGTTCTTTAATTATGGGGCTATGTTCACAATTTCTTAATTTCTGTGGTATTATTATTGCTCTAACTGTGGAAACTGGAAAGACAATTTGTAATGGAAAACCGTAATGTATACGAGCATGAAGGCACTTAATTTCTTGAGGTCCCGAGATCTAACCGATTTGGCGAATAAAGTAAAGGAGGAGTTTTGCTAGATACCCTTTGTTTACAGTTCAAGAATAACAATTGATTCAGACTAAGGTAAACATTGAGAGGCTGCAGCATCGTAGACGTGCTGCTTCTACCACCGAGCATTTCTCTATAATTTTCCGCAAAATAGGCAAATGGATGAGATCCGCGTCACATCGCATTATTTAAAAATGTTTGCCTAGATTTAGATTATTGACCTCTGTCTGTCTATAAATCGTCGTAAACATCCAAATAATTTGACTTAGTTCTAAAGGCTCTTTCAAACGATCCATCTTTTTGACTCAGCTTGATGGGTCAACTCGAGTTGAATCAACTAGTTGGATCGTGTGAATAGACGCTGGATAAGTTGAGTCACCAAAAGAGTTGGCTAGAAAAAATTGGATCAGTGGTCCAATTTTTGCTGACTCAACTTTTTCATTTCATTTCTTCAGCCAATCAAAATGAATTACAAAAAAAGCCTTTTTCACGGGTTATTTCGTAAATGCCAAGGTAGGTGGCGCTTAAAAAGTTCCTTTTGGCATTAAAAGTTTAGTCGTGTGAAAAGGAAGGATTTAAGTTAGATCGTCTGAAAGAGCCTTTAGTCGATAAAATTTGTAGCTTGGAAACTCTACGTATTGAAACGCAATTTTGTTGACAACTCTGCTAACACTCTTCCATGGGAAAAATCTTCTTTTACTGGCGCTTAATTTAATCCTAATTTAGTAATTTTGAATTTGAATGTTAAAAGCACCTGAAATGGACTGATTTTTATTAGCTCTGCTTTAGCGCCAGATCTCTAAAGTCTCTACCTGTCGCGCCTGTATGTTAAGCTAATACGTGGTGTTAAAAAAGTTTAGTCAGTCAGTGGCTAAATTAAAGGGTATGAAAAACCGCTGATTTATATAGCAAAAGATAGAATTAATTTCTGTGAATTCAAAAATATCAAGCTTTTAATTCTCCGATTTCTGGTTATTTGGCAATATGCATTTGAAAATCCTTCGTCTGAAATTATTTTAAATCCTTTTTAAATGAAAGGCTAAAATGTTTCCCTGTAGGCTGACGTCACAGATATATTTTTTCACGTGAGATGGTGCCACTCTCTCCGCTATCAGACCCAGAGTTTACACTGGCCGCATTGGCGAGAAGCTCGAGACGCGTATACCTCGCGCGTATTGGATTCTCGCGCTTTTTTCCCTCAACGTCATAGTGATGTCATCAAGCAGGCGAACAAGCTCAACAAGATAAAATTGTTGATATATCTAAACTGAGTTTTCGTGATTTTTCAATGGATTTTAAAAATAGAAACATTGGTTCAATTATATTAAAAACTTGATATTTTGAAAGTAGAGACTTGAAAGTGTAACATGATACCACATTCGTGGGAAAATATGTTGTGAAATTGTAAATTCGCATACCCTTTAAGGAAAAACATGACTAGCGTCGCTTGGCGTGCGCATTTGAGAAACACGCAAGTAATTCAAGCACCTTATAATAACAGTAAACAAGCCTAAACTTTATGATGTTTGTAAGTTTCAAGATTTTAAGTAACAGTCGTTTGAAAGGGGTTAAAAACCTCTAATACATCTGGCATAGGCGGGATGCTTTGAGAGTCGTGTCCTCTAATTTATTGGACCATAGTTTGCAGGGCTGATACTCAGAGCTCGCCTGAATTTTAGTTGAAATAGTAACCAAGTACTTTGAAAAAAGTAACTAAATAGTAACTAAATAGTAACTTAATTTAAATATTTAACATGCACAATTGAAGTAAAACTCAGTTTAAAATTGTACACACAGGTGTTTAATACTTTAGGGTAGCCTAACCTAACCTAACCTAACCTATAGAGTAATGGCACCTACTTGCCTTTGACTGTATTAAGCTCTATGGGTAGTTAACATGGAGTGCCACTACTCTATTCGGCCTAACATTAAACAACAATATTTTGGAAAAGGTGGCAATTCTTATGAGGGATAAGACTTTTTTTTTTTTTTTTTTTTTTGGAAATTTGAAAAAAGCGGCGGCCATTTTAGATCTAAATTTTACGCTCTATCGAATGGTGTGCTTGATTTTGCTCTAAAATGATTTTTGACCTTATTCACTCATACCGAAATTGTACCCTGACTTGTAACCATTCTGTAACTAGAACCGCTCTTGAAAAAATAGCAGACTGCGCGATAGCCGAAAAACGTACTAAACGGCCGCGGCCCCCTGGCTACGGTAACGCGCTGGCGGGCGCGGCTGGTCCTTCAGCTGCAGCATAGCCCATTCGATCACACAGGCAGATTTTTAAAGGGGCTGGAAATAATACGGCTACCTCGATGGGAATAAATGTCTGATCGTTTAAAAAAATTGCTTTTTAGTTTTTTCACCCTTCATTCACTCGGAAATTATAAGGAAAACATATTTTTTTAAGAGATGGCCTATCAAATTTTAAATTATTCAACTTTTAGTAACCAAAATTCAAAAAAAGTAACTTTAAGTAACCAATTTCAAAAATAGTAACTTTTAGTGAAAAAAGTGACTCAGTATCAGCCCTGTAGTTTGCCTTAATGTTGCTAATTTTCCACAAATCGAAAAAAAAAAGCATGAAATTGGCTTTGAATCACTAAATTTTAGTTGCATTATAGAACAATATTTGAATTTAATTAATTGAATCTAATTGGCTATCGTTTCAATTTCAACTCCTACTGAAGACAAAGTCAAAATTAATTGTCATTGTAAACAAAGACCGGAAAGTGTAAAAGATAAGTGTATAAAATGAATTGACTGAAGTGACAGATATTCAAATTTTCTCTTTTGATGACACAATCATAAAACATTAATTATTTGAAAAAAATCTAATCTGAGTTTTTTTCACAAATATATCATTTGACCGAAATATTTTTCAACATTATTTACACAAGTATTTGCTCTCAATAGTACGTCCAGAAAAAGAGAGTATCTGCAAGAATTTTTTAAGGGATATTAGCGAGAGAGAGATAATGTCCTTATGATATTAGGTTTATTTTCCATTAACATTTGCTTTTAGTTGGTTCAAATACTCGGATGTTCTAAAAATTGAGCTTTTAAGTTTTTATATTTTAAAATTGAAAATATTGCGAAGCAGTAAATAACCTAGGCCGTTTGACTTTCATTTAGTATTAGTATTAGTGTCGGAAAATGTGTAGATTGATCCTAATATTTTGATAGCTATGCAACACGTAAATTTTTGAAACTTCGAAAACTTTAAAATTAACGAATATGTTTTGTTAAGTTTTCATACCGTTTTTATTTTATCACCTATCAATTATTTTCAATTTATTCTCCTTATAGGGCCGAATACTCAACCTAACTCTAAATCTTTGAGAGAAATTAAAATGAAAACGCTTACTATTTATAAAATGATGCTCATGTATCATGATAAAATATTTTGGGTAAACGAAATTTTTGTGAAGAAAACTAATTTTCCGACTTACAACCCTATTTTGTCCATTTACTTCTTTTCTAGCGGTATTCATCAGCGTCCCTAACTTCGATAAGGGGTAAGATCAAGCTGTCTTGATGACTCCCGAGAAATAAATCCCTGCGTTATTTTATTCATGTTAATATTTTTAATAATTAATCAAATATTTCTGTATGCCCTATGCATCTTTCATTTTAAGAATGTTCTACAAAAATTTAAATTCCCGAACATTTGGAAAAATCAGAGATTATCTTGCCGAATATTACTAGTTTTTGAATTTCGCCACCACGGTCTTGAATCTATTTATTTTTAGAAGAATTAAGGGCCGCGATTCGAAGGATTGATTTTTATTTAAAAATTTACTAAAGTAATCATCTGGTTCTATTTAACTTTTAATTTGACAAACTCTCGGCACAGAGGTTTCCAAAATATGAGTGCATATTTATTGTAGTGAATTATAAAAAATTCCGAATAGAGTTACTTACGCCTGTGCCTCGCTTTCCAGTCTGAAGGATAGTAAAGAAAGCAATTATTAAAATTCCAAAGCTAAATATAAATGAGAAATATATAAGCAACTTACATTTGGGTTCCCAATATACTGAGAATTATCAGTAGGCACGTTACTTTAGTCAACATCCTTACTGAATTGAATATATGCACTTGATGTTCCGAAATCAATGTTGTTAGAACGGAACTTTCATCTATACTACGCAAATGGCACGTTACTTCTTTTATAGACGCTTCTGTTCCAAATAAAATCCTGAGTACATTCAACTTTCAGATCCGTACACGCTGCTATAATATGAAATCGAAAATTCATTGCAATCTCTTCCGGTGTAATTTCCTGTTCATATTTGATGACAAGTCACGTAAAAAATTTACCTATTAGCTAGGTGTGGTTGGGGTGGGCGTGTATTCATGTTTTCAAACTCGCTAAGGTAATATTCGAGATGGCCCAATGTTTGGGGTACATTAACGTCTTACCACACCTAGGTCTTTCCGTCAATCCAGTCTCCACAGACAAACCACAAACATACACACTCACAGATCATAATCGCAAAGCCAATATCTTTCGCAAAGTAGATAAAAACTTATAACAACTAGGAGATGTTTTCAACAACTAAAAATAAATATCAGCGACCCACCCTTTACACATAGTACCCTTTCCGTATGAAAATGATCTCTCATTCTAGCTACCATGCCCACATTCTCCATCTCCCCTCGCTAACCCAACAAACCGGTCTGTAAAGAAAATATTTCCGTATATAGACGTTTCAAGAAATCGGCTTCACAGTTGTCAATCAAATTAAACCTAAAATTGAGGATTTCCGCAATTTAAGCGCGGGTGAATTCTTTGACAATACCAATGTTGTTTATTTCCCAATACTTCCAAGAGCCTGAAGAGGATCTTTTCTAAACAAGAGTCCAAACCAACTTGTTTTGCGTCCATCCAAAGTCGGAAAATTGCTATTAACACATACTAAAGAACTAATGTATTTGCTTTCGCAATAGGCGATTTTAAAATTGACGTTTCACAGGTGCGCGCGCAGAAACTAGGGAGGGAAAAATGCCTTCCATCTCTGCTTTTTACCCCGGCTATTATTTTGTATTGGAGACTTTTTGATAAGGCCTATTCTTTCACATTACGAGCTCTAACGTGGTAGAGGATACTGCCTAAATCAGATTCCATCCACGCTTGTTTTTCGTGTGGCCGGGAAACAAACAAACACACACACACAGACAAACAAAACACCATCGCAATGCTAGGCGTAATTACGCAACCACACCCAGCAAAAATGAAGTTTACACCTTTTCAAACGTTTTTTGGATAAAATAGTCTTTCACTGGGTTATAAGTATGATTTTGATTTGGGAAGCTATTTAATCTAATCACACGTCTTTATCACACGTAGTTTCTTCAGCCAGTACATTTTAGAAAATTTTTAGATCAGTAGCGCCGCGAGGGTTTGAAATTGGGGGGGGGGGGAGGGAGGCTTAATGTGTGCAAACAATTTAAAAGTTATTATAAGAAATTAATAACAAAATTTTGCATAATTGATTCATTGGAATATGTGGAGACCTTTATAACTATCCGAAGATTTGTGTCAACGTGAAATTATTCGTATTTTAAAGACAAACTTTAATTGATAAAGAGTACAGAAAAGAATTATTGACTGTGAGACAATTGTGGATTAAGTAATTTCACACGTTTTAAGTTTATTTTTGGTTTGCTTTTAGTCACCACTACTGAGACTCCCTTCGAAAGAATGGGAAATATTTTACATATCATATCTCTCCATCTGTTGAATGGCCTCTAGTTATGTGTTTTTCGTTCATTTATTTGTATTTTTTCTTCAAAATTGTACTGATTGATATTGAAATTCATCTCTGCAAAGATGAAACTTAACGATTCTATCAATATAAATTTTTATATATTGCTACAAAATTTTAGGAGGCTACGAGCAATTTTTTGGTACGGTTTACGTACTATTTTGAGGGGGCTAACTTTGAAATTTAGGTGGTCTATAGCCCCCCCCCCCAAAGGAAAGGCCTAGCGACGCCACTGGTTTAGACCAGCCTTAATATTATGTCCAATTTTTGATGAAACGAATTTTATTCTATGAGAGCGGTAGCTCTCTTAGATAAGACTTCATACTGCTCTTAATGTATAAGGAGGGTTTTTGTTTGGATGTAGTTTTTTTTGTATTGTACTAATTGGTTCGAAAAAAATACACTGAAACACAATTCGGACCCTTAATATGTGGTTAAAATTTCAAAGAGATCCATTAATTAGTTTATTTTACAAAAAATAAAGTTGCTAAGGGTGGTTTTCATTTCCATAAAATTAATCACAGATTTTGACGAAAAACTGGAAATTTCCCATAGAAATAACATGGTAAATTTTCCAAAGTTACAAATTTTGTCCATACCCTTACAAAAATAACCATACGTCAGATAGATTTGAAAACGGTCTTAAATGAAAGCCCCATATCCATAGTTGGCGCCTATTTTTTTCATCAAGAAAAATTAAGTTTAAGTACTGTTTTTCATAGTTTTAATTACATGCTCCGACTTACATGGTTTACCCTGAAACTATGGAACCTGCGACTTTTTAGCATGAGTTATGTAGTGTATGAAGCGAGTTTGGTCGTTTTGGGTACTTGTAGGTACTTGTGGGTACTAGTAGGTACTTGTGGGTACTGGTAGGTACTTGTGGGTACTTGTGGGTGCTTGTAGGTACTTGTGGGTACTTGTGGGTGCTTGTAGGTACTTGTGGGTACCTGTGGGTATTTTTAGGTACTTTTGGGTACTTGTAGGTACTTGTGGGTACTAGTAGGTACTTGTGGGTACTGGTAGGTACTTGTGGGTACTTGTGGGTGCTTGTAGGTACTTGTGGGTGCTTGTAGGTACTTATGGGTACCTGTGGGTATTTTTAGGTACTTGTAGGTACTTGTAGGTACTTGTGGGTACTTGTAGGTACTTGTAGGTACTTGTAGGTATTTGTAGGTACTTGTGGGTGCTTGTAGGTACTTGTGGGTGCTTGTAGGTACTTGTGGGTGCTTGTAGTACTTTTGGGTACTTGTAGGTACTTGTGGGTACTAGTAGGTACTTGTGGGTACTGGTAGGTACTTGTGGGTACTTGTGGGTGCTTGTAGGTACTTGTGGGTACTTGTGGGTGCTTGTAGGTACTTGTGGGTACTTGTGGGTGTTTGTAAGTACTTGTGGGTACTTGTGGGTGTTTGTAGACACTTGTGGGTACTTGTGGGTGCTTGTAGGTACTTGTGGGTGCATGTAGGTACTTGTGGGTGCATGTAGGTACTTGTGGGTACTTGTAGGTACTTGTGGGTTCATGTAGGTACTTGTGGGTACTTGTGGGTGCTTGTAGGTGCTTGCAGGTACTTGTGGGTGCTTGTAGGTACTTGTGAGTACTTGTAGGTACTTATGGGTACTTGTGGGTATTTTTAGGTACTTGTAGGTACTTGTGGGTACTTGTAGGTACTTGTAGGTACTTGTAGGTATTTGTAGGTACTTGTGGGTGCTTGTAGGTACTTGTGGGTGCTTGTAGGTACTTGTGGGTGCTTGTAGGTACTTGTGGGTGCTTGTAGGTACTTGTGGGTGCTTGTAGTACTTTTGGGTACTTGTAGGTACTTGTGGGTACTAGTAGGTACTTGTGGGTACTAGTAGGTACTTGTGGGTACTTGTGGGTGCTTGTAGGTACTTGTGGGTACTTGTGGGTGCTTGTAGGTACTTGTGAGTACTTGTAGGTACTTATGGGTACTTGTGGGTATTTTTAGGTACTTGTAGGTATTTGTAGGTACTTGTGGGTGCTTGTAGGTACTTGTGGGTGCTTGTAGGTACTTGTGGGTGCTTGTAGTACTTTTGGGTACTTGTAGGTACTTGTGGGTACTAGTAGGTACTTGTGGGTACTAGTAGGTACTTGTGGGTACTAGTAGGTACTTGTGGGTACTTGTGGGTGCTTGTAGGTACTTGTGGGTACTTGTGGGTACTTGTGGGTGCTTGTAGGTACTTGTGGGTACTCTTGGGTAGATGCTTTGCACGGGTGCTTGTAGGTGCTTGTGGGTAGGTGGAATTTTTAGGGGGGCGCCTCGCGTTTCAATAAATGATTGTAAAAAATGTATTATTCTAATTACAATAAGAATACAAACTTTTAATGATTTACGTTTTATTTTTGAAGTATCATTATAAATAAATGTCTGATTGAGCTAAAGTTATGGTCCCATTTATATATGTTTCTGCTTAGTGCAGATTTTGAAAATGTAAAACAGTTTCTTAACATTCTTAATTAAAATGAAGACTGAAGGAACAGATATTAATCAAAAATGTCTTGATTAGAATCAAGACCTAAAAAGTATCGATAAGACTGAGGTTGTCACTTGTCTGAATGATCAGATATTAATTTTTCTTTTTAATTGAAACTTAAATGCATGCTTAAGAAAAAAACAACGTTCCATTACCGTTTTCCGTTGAAATAAATTATTTTACTGGTAATCAATTTAAAAAATTTACTTATCTCGGCTTTTAGACCACAATTCCATTCCCCGAAAACATTTTATCATTACATTAATTAATTTTGGGAGATAACGTGTCAAAATAGCCTATAAAAGAAGAAAAAACTGTAATAGCGGTCTGTTTAGCCATGATAACAACCTTTTAAAAGTTGCAAGCACTATATATTCCTTTCGAGACTAACTGGACCTGAGCAAACTATATCTTAACCTGCTACTAGTACGACCAGAGAGAATTGATGTAATCTGGAGTTGAAATTTCATCCTGTGCGACCTGCGGCCCTGAAACTCTCCCATAGTCCCAATGTTTGTAGAACATAATTTTTTCTCTGTTATCTGCCAAAATAAATCTTTCTAGATAGTGCCGCCTGCTCACTTGAATTTTTCATGATATATTAAGGTTTGAATGAACAAAATTCTAGATTATTATTTTCACTACTATGTCCCTCTGCTAACTTGAAGCAAACTTTCCTCTCTTTCTGCTGCTCATTACCGGTGCCATTCCCTTGACTTTCTGTTCGTTATAACTACTATCATGAATTTATTTATTTCAAACCAAAATATAAAAAAATGGATTATTTTTCCTTTTGTGCTACTTAGAATTTTCAAATGTATATAATGTTGTGCCGTGCCATATCAAATAGTCTCCAACCATTGTTAGAAACTAGAGAGGGAAATTGGGCAGTAACACTGATCATGCCCTGAACTATGAGAAAGAACAATACGACGGTTGACTAAAGTACACTTGATATTACATCATTTTGCAAAACCGCGAGTAAAAATCTTACTGTCCCTATTGAATTTGGCGCCATTGGTTTTAGAATAATTAAAACGTTCCACTGCGAAGCGTGCCGGTCACAAATGGGGATATAACGTCTTTAGGAACCTTTTAAACCGCAAAACCATACACTTACTCTCCCAAAAGTAATTAATGTAATGATAAAATGTTTGCGGGGAATGGAATTGTGGTCGAAAAGCCGAGATAAGTAAATTTTTGAAATTGATTAGCAGTAAAATAATTTATTTCAACGGAAAACGGTAATGGAACGTTGTTTTTTCTTAAGCATGCATTTAAGTTTCAATTAAAAAGAAAAATTAATATCTGATCATTCAGACAAGTGACAACCTCAGTCTTATCGATACTTTTTAGGTCTTGATTCTAATCAAGACATTTTTGATTAATAATTGCACAGAACCTACAGCCCACATTAAATAGAGAAAATTGTTTTATAGAGGGCCATAGTTATTTAACTTATTTTTCATCAAATATAGGAATAGGTCAAAATTGTTCAAGAAAACCTTGGTTTTCCTAAAAATGTTTTTAACAAGCAGGAAGTTCGAGTTTTACCGGAACTAAATGTAGGTCGTTTAAGGTTTTATTCAGGTGCGGAAGTTAATTGGAAATTTGGTGTCAGTCAGAGGGGTTAATGGACTGTTGAAGCGGCACTGATATACTAATACTTTCCGATTTTCATTTCCTATTTCAGCAGAACGGACGTTATGGGAGTCAATACTCTCACAGAGCACAGGCGCCAGAATAAGCAAAATTATTGTAAGCGTATTGTCATCTGTGTCCATGTCCTTATACCGACATGAATCTGCGTTTAGACGACAGTAGATGGAAATCTGATCTTTGCTTCCCCCCTCAGATTTTCCACTGAGTCGTATTGTAAATGTAGTATAGATTTGTACCTTCGCCTCTATTAAGAAAGACTAGAAGTTAGTTGTTTGTGAAATGTGGTCTGAATTATGACTCTCTCTCAAAAGCTCGTGTAAACAAGAAACATGGCCACAACCTACAATACACTGTTAGAAAAATGAGTCCAATGACTGTCCAAATTTGCACAAAGTAATCCAAATTTGGATGGCAAGTGATGTAAGGGTCCAAAAATGGTAGTTTTAATCCAAAAATGGATGCTTTCGATTCTTGGTGCTTAAACTATCCAAATTTGCACAAATAGTCCAAATTTGGATGGGAAGTGATGTGAAGGTCCAAAAATGGTAGCTTTAATCCAAAAATGCATGTCTTCGATTCTTGGTGCGAAACCCATCCATATCTCAACATAAACACCCTAGACTCGAACAAAGAGGGGTTAATGTATATAAAAGGGTTAAGGTAAAAAAGGGAGAGCGAAATCATATTTGAGGATCTCCTACATAAATATTTACCTATTTCTCATCAATCATTTCTCTTTATTGATAAGCAACTGCAGAAGTTGAAACAAAACACAGACAAGAAAGCCTTCCCCCAGAGAGGTAAAAAAATACTGCCCTACAATATTTCAGAGAGTCACGCTTGAAACATCTTTTGGTCATTTACCTCAAAACTTCTTTATTCCGTTTTTATTAACTAACGATATCAATACTCGTCATACATTAAATTTGGAAAGAGCTTCATGTCTTAATTACTCGCTTTATATAAACTATGAAATGTATCCAGTGACCCAATCTTCCTTACTCGTCCCATATAAACTTTGACTACAGATTTTTTGGTTAAGATAGGTTTTTCTCAAATATTTTATTAAAATTATTCGATATTATTTATTTTTATCGAGAGTTACTTATCATACTTTTAGTTGTATCGCTTTAAGAGAGGTTTACCCTATTATCATTTGAACCTAGCTATTATTGACGTTTGACTCCTAGAATACGCCTCTTTCGCGAGTGTCTGAAAGACCAGAAAATGGTGTAGTTAGATTGGGGACGACAGAAAAGAGAATAGTGGTCAGTGTAACTTCCAATATTCCACAATTCCGCTAACTGTGAATTTTGAACACATGAACTGTGAAATTGAGAACACTTTTGTTCAGATTAGGAATCTGCGAAAGCAATCTCTTGGGGTGTAACGACAGACAGATAGGCACACACAAAGACAGATGGATACGTCGAGAACAGAACCTCTCCATAGCATACATCACTCGGTGAAGTAAAGAATCTAGCATCCATATTGACTTCATATGAGCCAATTATTTTTCGACATTTGTCCAGTGTTGGTTAGGTATTACACCAATATGGGCTCGATATTACTCCAATATGGGCTCGATGTTAGCCCAATATGAGCTTGATATTAGTCCAATATCGTTTAGAAATTTGTCCCATCTTGTCTTGAATTTAGTCCAATATTGGCTTGATATTTTTCCAATATTGGCTTGAATTTAGTCCAAAATTGGCTTGATATTAGTCCAATATTGGCTTGATATTAGTCCAATATAAGCTTGATATTAGTCCAATATTGGCTTGAAATTAGTCCAATATTGGGAGGATACTAGAACATTTTTGCCCACTTGCGTAAAAATTGGATGACATCCTGACCATTTCTGGGTAATAATTGATCCCTTAATAGATGATTTTGGATCCAATTTTGGATGAGACTCCAAATCTGGCTTATCATTTGACCGTCCCTTTTTGGACGCAAATTACGTTATCCAAAAATAGACGAAAAACTGTGCTGTCTCAGAGTCAGCCGTTTGGATCCATTTACATCCAATTTTGGACAACATTTTTTAACAGTGTAGAACATCGCGGTTTGTTTTAAAAATAAATTTAATGTCTATTGTAGCGATTGATAAAGTTTTTAAAATATTTTAAGTATAATTACTATTCGTTAATTTTAATTTAAAATAAAGAACTCCCTGAACTGGAATCTCCAGTTCTAAACACTCGAATTGCAAAATTCCAATTGCCAGCGGTCCGTACCGAGGCTTTGTAGCGAATGATTTGCTTTGGTGACTCTGGCTTAAATAGATTTAAATTAAATGCGAAATTTGTAATCCGAAGCCTGCTTTTCAGGTTTTCTAAAGATGGCACCACTATGTATGAGTTGGCTTTTGATATAAACCTTATCTCAACCTTGGCCGAGTTCTAGGCCTTCCTGTCAATCATTCGTCCACGCCCTTGTATAACCCCATGCTCCCCAAATTTTACCGTCATATTATCTTTCTCTACACCGTCCTTCCATTGAATGGGGGGGGGGGGAGTTTTTTTTTGAATAAGCTATTCTTGTGAGCTTTTACCTTGTGCCTTTCTCGAAGGTGGGTGAATTTTGTAGCTATTCATATATGGTTTGATAGATACCAACTATTTCTCAAACCCCCACCCCCATCTTCTTAGTCCTGTTAGGGATTAACCTTCCCTGCTTTTTCTAGGAAGGGTTCGACAGTTATAGCCTTTATTATTTTGGTTCCATAGAAATAGTTTCGCCTGCATAAGCATCTTAGACTGTCCCCATGAAGTTTATTTAGACATGATATTTTTCGCACCTCCCCCAAACCGCCCTTCTCAAGAGACGATTTTTCGAGCCATCTATATTTTCGATTAGGCAAAACAACAAGTCGACCCAAGGGCTCGTAATAGTAGCCACATCGTACGAGTGAATAGCCCCTCTATACCTACCCTAATGAGTGGATAACCCCTCTATACCTTACCCTAATGAGTGAATAACGCTATCTTTTACAATGCTTAAATGATTTACCGTGCATAAAATCAGAGTGAATAGCCCCTCGATGCCCTACCCTAAACAGTGATAAAAACTTCTGCCCGGTCGGTAAAAATTCATTTAATATGATTTTGCCTCTCCAACCACGAAGTTATATCTCCTGGCCTCGGATAGGATCATGACTCCTAGTTGAAGAGATAGAGGGAGAGAGAGAAGGGGACGGTGCCTGTGACAAACCTCTCTCTCCGAGTATAGCGCTTTATTCGAGACCGTTTCTTAACAAGGGATTTTAGGCGAGGCTGTATAGTACTGGGCTGGCAAGTGAATGGTCCGCGGTTCGATTCTCCGTGGAGGAAGGAAAGTTAAAAAAAATAATTTCTTCCCTGCACTAAGTTTAAAACTCCACCTGTGATCTGTAACGTTAACTAAAAAGGAAAATATTTTCTTTCGACGTTCAAAAATGACGAACGAAAAATTTGATACTGCCAAAGGCAGAACTGTGACACCCCTACTACTACTACTACTACTACTACAACAGGGCAGGTCAAACTAAGAGCCTCATCGTAGATGTACATCATACGATGTGGCTAAAAATGTAAAGTGCTGCCTCTAGTGCCTTATCTGCGTACTTCAAATCGCTAGACTTCCCCCTTAAATTATGATATCGTGTTAAATTAAAGTTAGATTTAGGAAATTACCTATAATTTCCTAATTGCTTGATTCTAATGAAGGAATCTTTAAAAATTTAAAAAGCAACAATTCATCTCCATGAAAAGAAAGGCGCTGGTCGCTGACCTTTCATAGAGATTAAAAATAAAACTTTGGGGCTCCTGAAAAACTTGGGTTTCCTTGGCCAGGGAAATGCCGGTACTTCTACCCCTTCCACAATACATCATGTCCTACAGCAATGACGCATCTATCTCTCCCCTACTCTTTCAAACCCCTCTCTTATTTTTAAATCAAGCTAGGGTTTGCCAACCCATTGTATGTATCAAGAAAAAGATAAGATCTAGCTGAAAGTGTTTCGGAAAGTTTTTGAAAAAGCGTTCGGTGTAAATGCGTCGTGCGGTGACGCACGTGTTTCCAAAAAAATAACCCCCACGGTTGGAAGTGAGAAAAATAAATACGGGGCGCGAATTGGCTCCCCCCGAGAGAACGAGTGGCTACCAAGAAAGAGACCCAAAAATATAAGAGAGAAAAGACGACCCGAAAAGGGAGAAGTGATCGAGGTTCGAGAGAGGTCGGAAGTGAATAGTGAACGAGGACGAGAGAGGTAGACTGCCAATTCGGACCAAGTCCGCCGACTCCGCCCTGAGGCTGGCTAGTTCTAGCCGAGTGATCCCGAGAGCCATCGGGACCCACGAAAAGTGAAACGAGGTCGATGGATAATCTAGCCAGCGGAAGATTTTAAACTCTCGACGGTGAGCCACAGCTTGCCCCGAAAACCGACTCAGTGGAAGAACAGACTACAACGTCCAATCCACGTGGGTCAAAAACCCATCACCGAATGCGCACCACGAAACGTAACGTACTCTTTTAAACTCAAAACTATATAATTAATGAATGAACACGTGACATAATCAATCCCAAATGCACTGATTCAACCAACTTGGTTAACTATTAAGGGTTTTATGCATGGTTTTCTCTTAAAATTTTACAGTAAGGTTTGAGTATTCGACCCATAGGAGAATAAAATAGGCAGAAAATCGTTGATAGCAGACAAAATAAAATTATTTTGATAACCTAAGAAATGATGTTCGTTAATTTTAAGTGTTCGAAGATTCATAAATTGTCGTTTGGTATAGCTCTCAAAATATCACGGTCAACCTACAGATACTTTCGACTCTATTAACTACATAACAGTCAAACGGCGTATGTTGTTTTCCGCGTCGCAATATTTTCTATTTTAAAAATATTAAAATCTAAAATCATCTAACTGAATTACCTGTGATAGGTAATCTAGCTTAATTACCGGTGATGGGTAATCTAGCATAATTACCTGTGATGGGTAATCTAGTTTAATTACCTGCGATGCCTAATATAGCTTAAATACCTGTGATGTCTAATATTATAGCTTAAATACCTGTGATGTCTAATATAGCTTAAATACCTGTGATGTCTAATATAGCTTAATACCTGTGATGTCTAATATAGCTTAAATACCTGTGATGGATAATCTAGCTTAATTACCTGTGATGGTTAATCTAGCTTAATTACCTGTGATGCCTAATATAGTTTAAATACCTGAGATGGATAATCTAGCTTAATTACCTGTGATGGGTAATGTAGCTTAATTACCTTTGATGGGTAATGTAGCTTAATTACCTTTGATGGGAAATGTAGCTTAATTACCTTTGATGGGAAATGTAGCTTAATTACCTGTGATGGGTAATCTAGCATAATTACCTGTGTTCGGTAATCTAGCTTAATTACCATTAATCGATAATCTAGCTTAATTACCAGTGATCGGTAATCTAGCTTAATTACCATTCGTCGGTAATCTAGCTTAAATACCTGTGATCGGTAATCTAGCTTAAATACCTGTGATCGGTAATCTACCTTAAATACCTGTGATCGGTAATCTAGCTTAAATACCTTTGATCGGTAATCTAGCTTAAATACCTGTGATCGGTAATCTAGCTTAAATACCTGTGATCGGTAATCTAGCTTAAATACCTGTGATCGGTAATCTAGCTTAATTACCATTCGTCGGTAATCTAGCTTAAATACCTGTGATCGGTAATCTAGCTTAAATACCTGTGATCGGTAATCTAGCTTAAATACCTGTGATCGGTAATCTAGCTTAAATACCTGTGATCGGTAATCTAGCTTAATTACCTGTGATCGGTAATCTAGCTTAATTACCTGTGATCGGTAATCTAGCTTAATTACCTGTGATCGGTAATCTAGCTTAATTACCTGTGATCGGTAATCTAGTTTAATTACCTGTGATCGGTAATCTAGCTTAATTACCTGTGATTGGTAATCTAGCTTAATTACCTGTGATCGGTAATCTAGCTTAATTACCTGTGATCGGTAATCGAGCTTAATCAGCTCTAATCACTAACCTAGCTTAATTAGCTGTAATCGCTAATCTAGCTTAACTAGCTCTAATCGATAATCTAGCTCAATTAGCTCTAATCACTAATCTAGCTCAATTAGCTCTAATCGCTAATCTAGCTCAATTAGCTCTAATCGCTAATCTAGCTCAATTAGCTCTAATCGCTAATCTAGCTCAATTAGCTATAATCGCTAATCTAGCTCAATTAGCTATAATCGCTAATCTAGCTCAATTAGCTATAATCGTTAATCTAGCTCAATTAGCTATAATCGTTAATCTAGCTCAATTAGCTGTAATCGCTAATCTAGCTAAATAAGGGCTGATTAATTTTATGTAAATGAAAACCACCCTCAGCAACTTTAATTTTAAAGGAATAGCGACGTGATTTAAAAATTATCTCAAATCTAAAGAAAACCTTACTTTTTTGAGAGTTTAAACTCTTCTGATTCCAAAAATATGCTTGAATAATATTTAATTATGATGGAAAACACAGAAAAAACACTTTGAAAACTTGAAATTTGGGGGACAAAGGCAAATTTGCGGAGAAGATTTTTGGCGGGTTTTTCACCTTGCTACGTCATTCACGGCATCTCGCGGAAAAGCCAAGCGCGAGACTCCCGAGTTTACTAATGCGGCGCGCGCGCGAATCTGAATAAATTAGGCTTAACACTTAGGCTGAGACACTTATAGGCGTCACGTGCCAAGCGCGCGCGCCCGAGACTCCCGAGTCTACTAATGCTGCGCGCGCGCGCGCGAGCAAAGAAAATATAGAACTATCGTCTGCGCGCGAATCTGAATAAATTAGGCTTAACGCTGCGCGGCGACATTAACAGGCGCGTCACGTGAGCGACATCTAGAGTGAAAATTTCTCCTTATTACGTCATCAAACGAAAGAAAATCTCAACTAGGCCTTTTCCAAACACAAAACTTTGATTGCAATTTAATAAATTGCTACGAAACCAAATAAAAAAGTAAACATATCATAATAAACTAGATTTTTCAAGGATTTTTTTCGCATTTTAAGTTTGTGGGTGACGAAAATTATGTCACTAACACTTTAATAAAATGAACTATTAGATGAATCTCTTTGAAATTTTAGCCCACTCGATCACGCGCATCACGACGCAAGGTGCTCCTGCAGCTCAGCGTCCGCTTGGGAGGATCGAGTGGGCTATAGCCACATATTTTTATTATTATTATTTTTAGAGGTTTCAATGTAACTCGGGTCCATAGGTCCGCGACAAGGATGCAATTATTCAGGTTTCAGTATGTGAATAATCAGGGAAGGAAATGAGGTTTACTTGGGAGGTGACGGAAGGGGTGTGGGGGTCAAGTCACCTCCGGCGGACAAGGGGCAGTCGATCGCCGACATGTGTCCTATTCCCTCAAACTTTGCCGCCCAGAAGCTTGGCTTACAGGAGTGCGCCACACTCCCGGCCAATAGCAATAGTCACATATTAAGGACTGTGGAACACAGAAAAGCTACATCCAATCAAATAACCTTATACATGAAAGGCAGTATGAAGTCTTGTCTAAGAGAGGTACTGCTCTCCTAGAATTGACACAGAATTGATTGGAGCTTGTTTTTCGGACAGATTAGAGACAAGAGTTTGGAAAGTCTAGGTATTTAACAAGAAGTATTTCACAATAAATCGAAACTTGTATCGGAAAATTCACCTAGAAAAATTAGGGCTCGACATGGTACCGTAAATTTCAAAATTTCACAAATATCACGAGTGTTTTAAATTTAAATTTATCAATAATATACCGTACAAGAAGTTATGAATCTATCATTTTTAGTTTTTTTACTCCATAAATTAGTTATCCTAGTTTTTTTTTACATAGTAAGTGTCGTCTGCATTTATTTGTGCTTTTCGAATTTGGACGGTTGAAGTTAAGCTAAGTTCGGCGGCAAGGGATGTGTTACAGTGTTTTCAAGAGCAATAGTGTAAAATTAAATCAGAAACATTAATTTTATTAACAGTTTTAGAAACGTAATGGGTAAGTCGCATTGCAGTATGTTGGCAAAGGTTTAGGGTCTAAATTTTGAACAATTCAACCTCTTGTTTATTTTTATTCGTGAAAAACAATTGAGTTGCAGTATTTTAATCGTAATTTTCCAAGTTTAAGCATGAAACGTGAAATTAGGTGTGCCGTAAAGCGTGTGAAAAGGCGTAAAGTGATTAAACGTGTAAACTTGAAACAAAACCGGGTTGTTCGGCGAAAATGTACTGTTAAAGATAAAAACTCTATTGTTAAATTATCTCCCATAAAAACTGCCTCGTTGGATCCTAAAACATTAACTGAAAATAAATACAATATCAAGCCTTGCTCTGTTATAATCAGGCCATTAAAGCTGAAAGAAATTGCATACAAAGATACATTCAAAAATGAGTTACTGGAGATTAAAAAATGCATGGTTATATTACATCCATTGCCAAGTGCGCTTTGCAAAACTTTACGAGTAACTCCACCACTCAGGGAAAATATACACTCAAAGAATATCAAAACAAAAAGTGCCAAGAATCAAATTAATGCGTCAAAGGTCAGAATAAGACCTTTAAAGGTACCAGTGTGCAATTGTTGTAAGGAGCCTAGTCTCAATAATTGCTCAGTTGCTTTGAATCCGCTAACACACAAAACCGCAAGATCTTTATCACCATCCAAGATACTCTTGCAGAAATTGCCAGAGCGAAATGCCAAAGGCAGAAAAAGCAAAAATGCGGCGAATACAAAAAGCAACTTGCGCAAACCATCAAAACGTACGATTTTGTTGCGCAAGGCTAAGGTGTCTGTATCTTTGCGCAACAAACAAATTAACGTTCCTAAGATTGCTGACTCAAAGACAGAATCAAAACGAGTGTTGCATTTGATAAATGGTAATTCAAGTCAAGCAGTCATAAAACTGAATAAAATTTCCAGTGGATTTGTAAAAATTACCAGTAATGCTCATAATAATAAACCAAAAGTGACGCCCAAAAATAATTGGGAAGTAACTAACGCTAATGGTCCAAGTACCACTGCGACTCAGCCTTCGAGTCCCACCGGGGCATCACGCGTCATCAAGAGGAAGATGCCCGAACTGACATCGCATACGCTTAGCACGGCAAAATTACGCGTTATCAGGAGAAAGATGCCCGAACTGGCGTCAAATATTCCCAAATCGCCATCCAATATCCCCGAACCAGTATCAAATATCCCCGAACTGGCATCAAATATCCCTAACACGGTCCTTCCACGCGTCATCAGGAAAGCGATGCCTGGACTGACATCAAATATCACCGAACTGGCATCAAATATCCCTAACACGGTCCTTCCACGCGTCATCAGGAAAGCGATGCCTGGACTGACATCAAATATCCCCGAACTGGCATCCAATACCCCTAACACGGTGCCTCCACGCGTCATCAGGAAAACGATGCCTGGACTGACATCAAATAACCCTAACGCCTCGCCTTCACGCGTCATCAGGAAAAATATGCCTAGACTGTCGTCAAATAACCCTAACGCCTCGCCTTCACGCGTCATCAGGAAAAAAATGCCTAGACTGACATCATATACCCCTAATGCCTCGCCTTCACGCGTCATCAGGGAAAATATGCCTAGACTGTCGTCAAATAACCCTAACGCCTCGCCTTCACGCGTCATCAGGAAAAAAATGCCTAGACTGACATCATATACCCCTAATGCATCGCCTTCACGCGTCATCAGGGAAAATATGCCTAGACTGTCGTCAAATAACCCTAATGCATCGCCTTCGTGCGTCATCAGGAAAAAAATGCCTAGACTGACTTCATATACCCCTAATGCCTCGCCTTCACGCGTCATCAGGGAAAATATGCCTAGACTGTCGTCAAATAACCCTAACGCCTCGCCTTCACGCGTCATCAGGGAAAAAATGCCTAGACTGACATCATATACCCCTAATGCCTCGCCTTCACGCGTCATCAGGGAAAATATGCCTAGACTGTCGTTAAATAACCCTAACGCCTCGCCTTCACGCGTCATTAGGAAAAAAATGCCTAGACTGACATCATATATCCCTAACGCCTCGCCTTCACGCGTCATCAAGAAGATGATGCCTGGACTGACGTCAAGTAACCCTAACACCTCGCATTCACGCGTCATCAAGAAGAAGATGCCTGGATTAACATCAAATAACCCTAACGCCTCGCCGTCACGCGTCATCAAGAAGATGATGCCTGGACTGACATCAAATAACCCTAACACCTCGCCTTCACGCGTCATCAGGAAAAATATGCCTAGACTAACATCATATACCCCTAATGCCTCGCCTTCACGCGTCATCAGGAAAAAGATGCCTAGACTGTCGTCAAATAACCCTAACGCCTCGCCTTCCCGCGTCATCAGGAAAAATATGGTTAGACTGACATCATATACCCCTAATGTCTCGCCTTCACACGTCATCAGGAAAAAGATGCCTAGACTGTCGTCAAATAACCCTAACGCCTCGCCTTTACGCGTCATCAGGAAAAAGATGCCTGGACTGACATCAAATAACCCTAACACCTCACCTTCACGCGTCATCCAGAAAAAAGTGCCAGAACTGACATCAAAAAACCATAAAACCGCGCCTTCACGCGTCGTCAAGAAGAAGATGCCTGGACTGACATCAAATAAGCCTAGCACCGTGCAATCTCGCGTTATCCAGAAAAAAGTGCCAGAACTGCGGCTAAATATTGAATCATCAAGTAGCCAAGAAAAGACAGTCTTCACGCAAGCCTTCAAAGCAGCTGTTCCTTCTAGCGCACCAAATAGAATCGCTACAAGGATTTCCACGACGCCATCGCAAAGCCGCGTTCATAAAGCTCCATCAAACAAAGTAATTGAATCTGTCGTAAAGAGACCCCGTTTCGTTGCCGAAAAGATGCCGAAATTCATTTCAAATGTCATTAATACCACGACAAATGTTGAAGTTATGCGAAGTAACAAAGTCCTGGTCCCCATCGTCACGCCACCCCGCGTCATCTTGGATAAGATTCCACAATTTATTTCAAGCTACTCGTCATTAAAGTCCTCCTTTGAAACACCATCTTGCGTCGACGCAGAAATGATACCCGAACCAAGTCCTTCAAATGATGCCATAATGCCATCTTCTCAAACACACGTTGACCATGAAGTACAACAAAGTAACACGACTTTGTCTCGGCACTTAGTTGAAAATAGCGTTTCAGAACCAAGAGCTGCGGCGGTGACTGGCAATAACTCAACGAAATCTCCAAGCAATATTGTTTTACCAATAACAATGTTCAATCGCAAATTGGCAACACTAAATGCTCAGCAAGAAAATATGTCGAGTTTAAACAGATTTCCGCAAAGCGTATCAGAACACGATCCCACTCCGACAGTGTCTAATTTAGTAGGCCAATCCGAGGATGTGGAAAATTCATCATATTCAAGTCAAAGATCGTCGAATTTCGGCAGTTTTCTTAGTAATACACTTCCATCTCTATTGTCGTCGTTTTCCGTTCCTATCAACGATAATCGGCTCAACTCGAATTACGATAGCGAATGCGATCTGTTACCCAAAAGAAATAACCTTACGCGATCGGCAGATTTACAAATAGATGAAATGTACCAAGTTTCAAACACTACCTTCGAGGACATTGAACATAACGAGCCTTTGGTGGAAACTGACCAAAGTTGCGAGAAAACAACTCCGTTAATGGAAGACGTAGAAAACTTTCAAACTTGTTTGATACAGGAAATGGACACGGATGAAACGGGTGGTGACTCTGATAAAGAAACTGATGAGTCGTCGAGTGGTGTTAGTGATTGCGACGAATCTCCAATTAATATTCCTTCCAAAAATGTTGAAACGCAATCCCAGCCATTTGAATGTAATGCCGACGCTGCTACAGCAGATCCTGAAAATTTTGGTAGACTAAGCTCGGAACAGAAAGCTTTACTTGACGCTTGGCTACAATGGACCGTACAACATGAAGATAATATTTTATACCCAACTTTTTAAACTACAAAATATGTTTTTTTCTATTAACATTTTTTATCATTAAAGTTTCCTTCAGTCATTGCCTATTCCTTTTTCATCAACAATTAATTAGTTATTAATGAAATTTTGTTTTGTAACTAGATTGGGTCCATGCTACACAATATGTTTTTCTTTTTACATTTTTATCATTAAAGTTTACTTCCTTCATATTATTCCTTTGGAGAATATCTACCTGATAGTTTATCGAGAAGAAAAGTGTATAAATTAAACAATACCACACCATAAAATAAAGATTAAAACCTACTTTACAAAAACAATATTATAAAATACATATAATACGTAATTTGATAAAACTTCTTCATAAAATTTTAATAAGGAGTATTTGCTATTGCTGTGAGTTATCAGGGTTCATACAAACCTGAAAAAATCAGGGAAATAAATAGTTGACAAAAACCTCAGGGAAATTTAGAATTTTTAGTAAAATTCAGGGAAATCAGGGAACGTTGCGTCAAATAGAGGCCGAGTAATTAAGCAAAATGTTCATGACGTGAACATACCCTCCATTGAATTAATATTTCTCCAATCTGTAGAGAGTCGTAGCTCTGGTTCTACTAGAGATAAGGGGATGTCCTTCGAGTATGTTATAATCTTATTTGCCCCCCCCCCCATCCAACGATACTAAAACCTTGGGATTTCGTCAAACAGGGGTCGAGTAATTAAGCAAAATGTTCGTGAATATTCCCTCCATAGGATTAACATTACAGTATACTTTGGAGGCTCATAACTCTGATTATATTAGAGATACGGGGATGCCCTTTGATTATGTAATTGTCCTATTTACCCTTCCTCCTTCGTTAACATTTGCTCCATACGGGAAAAATCTGGGAAACTCAGGGAAGTATATGGGGAAAAACCTGGAAATCTCAGGGAAATTTGTTTTCCAATGTTGTATGAACGCTGCCTATAAGCGCCGAGCGAGCCGCCGCGTTTGCCACCTAGCGGATTTTAGAAGAACGAATTGGTGGGAAAATGACCGCGTCTTTAAATGAAGCCATAGGGTTGTTGTGTAGTTACTTGTAGGAATTATTACTGAAATTCCCTAGAAGGAATGAAATTTTACCTCTTTTTGAAGTTCTAGAATTCATTTCATTTAAAGAAATGAGTGAATTAACGCGCTTAAAGAGAAAAAGTAAGTGTTTTAGCCATTATCTTATGTAATCCCAACACCCAAATTAAACGAGATGTAAATAGGTACAGTTAACCTCAAAAATGTATCTGTCTGGAAGCACTTGCAAGCTAACTTAATTAACTTACAATATAAACATATTTATTTAATTTGAACACTTACATAGATGGTAATATCATAAACTTGCTTAGTTACAGAAGTTTCCCTGAGCCTACGGTATTAACTTCGTTTGGTTTACAAACATCTCTTACGTTAAAAATGTGTTTAGTTTTTATTAAATTTTAGACTTTTCGACGAGTAGAATCCCTAAAATAATTTTGCAAACCTTCTAATGCTAAAAATGCGACGTATTTTATTATTGTAGCGCTCCCCATTTGTAAACTGCCAATCTACCATTCGCGAACTTCACGCCAAGAGTTTTAAATTCAGTCCGATAGAGGCGCTGCGTGCTAGTTAACCTCTCAATCCTTGGCGCGTATTATGTCGGTTTTCTTTTTGCTTTGGTCCCATTGAACCGAATTCCCATTCGACAGAAGGGGTTTTTTTTTGGGGTCCTATTCGACCGAACGTAGCCAAAGGTGCGATTTTATTATAGTCCCATTGGACCGAAATTCTATTGAACTGGAAGAAGACATACTGTGTGGTTTGCATTAAATATATTTTTAATTTCACAACTTATTATTGTTAAAAAAATGTGAGTTGAAAATGTATTACTGCACTTATTTTAACTACGTTTTAATTACGGCGAACCCCACCTCACCTACCCTAGCCTAACTTAATCTAACCTAACCCAACGTAACCTAACCCAACGTAACCTAACCTAACCCAACCCAACCTTGTTTGGAGGTAAAAAGATTATTTATATGAGTATTAAAAGCCCGCCTCTTACCACGAACAATTTATTAGCAATAATAGAAATATTTTGGAAAAGATGTCAGATAATTAATTGGAGAATATTTTGGAAAAGGTTGCAGCTAATTAATAGGAGAATATTTTGGAATAGGTGGCAGCTAATTAATAGGAAAATCTTTTGGAAAAGGTGGCAGCTAGTTAATAGGAGAATATTTTGGAAAAGGTGGTAGCTAATTAAAAGGAGAATATTTTGGAAAATGTGGCAGCTAATTAGTAGGAGAATGTTTTGGAAAAGGTTGCAGCTAATTAATAGGAGAATATTTTGGAAAAGGTTGTAGCTAATTAATTGGAGAATATTTTGGAAAAGGTGGCAGCTAATTAATAGGAGAATGTTTTGGAAAAGGTGGTAGCGAATTAGTAGGAGAATGTTTTGGAAAAGGTTGCAGCTAATTAATAGGAGAATATTTCGAAAAAGGTGGCAGCTAATTAATAGGAAAATCTTTTGGTAAAGGTGGTAGCTAATTAATAGGAGAATGTTTTGGAAAAGGTGGTAGCTATTTAAAGGGAGAATATTTTGGAAAAGGTGGTAGCTAATTAAAAGAAGCATATTTTGGAAAAGGTGTCAACGAATTATTGGAACCAAACCAAAACTAACCTAAGCTAACCTAAGCTAAACTAACCTAACCTAACCTAAGCTAACCTAAGCTAAACTAACCTAACCTAACCTAAGCTAAACTAACCTAAACTAACCTAACCTAACCTAACCTAAGCTAACCTAACCTAACCTAACCTAAGCTAACCTAACCTAACCTAAGCTAACCTAACCTAAGCTAAGCTAACCTAACCTAAGCTAACCTAACCTAAGTTAACCTAACCTAAGCTAACCTAACCTATCCTAACCTAACCTAACCTAACCCACCCGAAACCAAAATATTAAAATTTTAATTTAAAGACATTGATGGAACTACCATTAAGACTGTACTTCATTTTAAGCACAATTTGATTACTAATTCTATATATCTCTTGCCTTGAAAGGAATGAAAGTGAGCGTTTTAACTAGTATCACGAAACATTTACTTTTAATATTATTAACATACCTTTCGGAGATTCGAACCAACAACCTATCGCTTCGCAGTCCAACATCGTATCCACTACACCACCGAATTGCTGACGGTTACAGTGTTTCAAGTTATATTCATGTATTTTTTAGGGGCATATTCGGACGATTGGGATTTCGGTCCACCGGGAATATAGCCATTGGGCTGGAAATCTAAAATCATTGCGGGATATTCGGTCGAATGGGATTTCGGTCCATTGGGAATTCGGTTGAAAGGAACGATACCTTCTTTTTAGCAGGGACGGAAATAAGATAAATTATAATAACCTATAGGGGTCACTGCCTGGCTGGACCAATGTCCTATAAATTTATTAGGTGTGCAAAAATGTCCTGGTCTTACTGGGCCAGCTTGTTTTTCTGTAAAAGGGTTTTCAACTTTGGATGTTTCGGAAAAACGGTCTCTCTGGCCAGCTCACCTCTACTTCGTAAATAGAAAAACCCAAATGAGAGGAAAAGTACCCAAAGGGCCACCTTGTAGAAGGATTAACAAAGGGCTAAGAGGTGAGCGGGCGTGGGAGAGAGAGAATTTTTCCCTTTTTAAAAAAATCAGAATACCAAAAAACTGTACTCTCGGTAGGACCTAACTGGTCACTCTCCTGCAAAAGCGGAGCAACAAAATAAACTTGAGTTCAAGAAAATAAAACTAAATTATTTCGCCAACAAAAACTTTAACTTAATCAATACCAGTTGACACTTTGGAATATTACAACAATATTGCGGTGTTTCAGTCCGCCGTAATATTCAATCCCCAGCTCTCCCAAGAACCAGAAAAGAGAAGAACAAGCCAAAGCTAAGAGCGTTTTCCTTTGGGTCCTCGCGGAGCGCTCCCATGGAGGAATAAAACTAGGAGATCCTATTCTTCAAAAACAGTCTTCAACGAAGCTGGAAACTACTACTACCATTTTTATTGCTCCTTGGGAGCGCTCCGTGAGGACCCAAAGGAAAACGCTATTAGGGGCCAAAATACCCCGATTCTTCATGGTGCCTCGACCGCGTGACTTTTGGATTCATTTAAAGTGAAAACTGAACTTTCGCGAAATAATGGCGGACGCAAACGCAAACGGAACCGGATCGCTTGTATCCAACGTTCAAAATCAAGGATCTAATGTTCAAGCCGGCCAAAATGGACAAACAAATGGTCAAGCGACCCAAGGAAATACCAATCCGGCCAAAAATACAAAGGATCTAAAACTCGCCAAAGCGACAAGAAAAAGTGCGCGTTCCGCTGCAACGAAAAAAGTAAACGAACTCAAAAATCTTCTTAAATCAGCAACTGTTCCTGATATCGACGACCTGGAGGATGGTCTAGCTATCCTACTTCAACGAGAAGAGGACCTATATAACCAACGCCGAGAATTTGGTCAAACCGCTGATCGACAACGAAGTGGAGCTGGAAAAAGATGAGGACGAGGCTTTCACCTACAAAGAAGAAATCATGGCCATCAAACTAAAGTTAACCAGGATGATAAAGAAGATGGGTGGAACCCTACCATCGTCCACAACTTCAATCTACGGCTCCACGTGCGGACTTAACGGACAATTAGTACAAAACAGTGTGAACTCTCTGCAAGAAAAGGTGGAAATTAAATGTCCGCCGCTCACCATAACTAGAAGTGGTATGAGACTAGAAGTGAAGGGCTCTAGCATTGATATTAGATCCTGGCACTAGTGAACAAATTTGAGGATTTTATGCCGCTTCCATCGCGGAGAGAAAAAAATTGGTCGAGTTCCAAAAACATCTCTTACCCCCTTCCCCTCAACCTAAAGCGGCGAAACACGGACCCGGCTCCTTGAATCTAGTTCGGCCGTCTACCACCGCGAGCGTCTCACGTTTTGGAGGGGAAATTTCAGAAACCGCCACTAGAGGGCCAACCGTTTGTGTTTTATCAAGTCTTTTCACTAATGCCTAGTGAAGAATTTGGTTAGCTCAATACTTCTAGTATCATACCACTTCTGCCATAACCAAATTCGACGGCGACTTCTCCAAGTGGAACCAATTTTGGGGACGTTTCAAGGTCACCATACACGATAGCTCCAGGATTGACAAGGTTGACAAACTTATTTACTTAACCTCTTACCTAAAAGGGGAAGCTCTTGAAGAAATTAAAAATTTTGAACAAACTGAAGCGGCATACGATGAAGCAATAGACCAATTACATAAAAGATTCGCGCGAACCGAGTTAGCTATTCATTACCATATTAGTCAGCTCCAAGAAATTCAGCCGGTCACTAATTGAAAAAATGTCCCTGCGCTACGTCATTTATCGACCACTTGCGAAATTAGTGTACGAAGTTTAAGGTCTATCGGTTTCGATCCTTCTGAAAAGGCCGCCTTTTTATGTCCAGCCTTATTAAAATGCTTGCCCGCACCGGGCGCAGACATTAGAACTGAATTTCTCTTAAAAAGAAAGTCAAAACCAAACGCCGCTACCTATTTAGATAGTTGGGACGCGGATGAACTACTTTCGTTCCTTAGAGAGCAAATTGAGTGCCGATAAATGGCAGATATCCTAGGTTCAACTTCCGGAAGGTATGGGGGGGAGAAAAGAAAACTAATCCCAGTCAAAAATTGGTACTTACGCCCAAGAAAAATCAAGGCGAAAAATGGAAAAAAGGCATACCCCTTCCGTAGCTAGCCTAGCAACTAGTGTTAAACAAAAACCTAGAAATAATAGATATCCAGAAAACATATATTGCATATTTTGCGCAACCGATGATCATAAGTCAATTAATTGCAATAAGTTTACCTTAGAAGAAAAGAGAGATAACGTAAGGGAGAGAGGTAGATGCTACATTTATCTCCGATTGGGTCATTCCTCCGACAGGTGTCGCACAAAATTTAGGAAATGTAAAAAATGCCTCAAAGGCCACAATTTTGCTGTTTGCGATAAAAACGAATAGCATCTAGTAAGAGATACCGTGGAAGATGAGAGACAGAGTGTAGTAACTGCCATAACTCCTACCGATAACAAGGAAAACACAGTACAACTTCAAACTGCCTTAGCTATCGCAAAAACCCCCTCTAACCCTAACAATAAATTAAAAGTAAGGTGTGTCTTAGATGGGGGAGTCAGATTAGCGTAATTAGGGAAGACCTGTCACGCTCATTAAAATTACCAATAGTTGGGGAAACATCCCTCGACATATTCAAATACGCTTCAAGGGAACCTGAAACCGTAACTTGCAAAAAGGTCAAAGTTAGGTTAGAAAATACAGCCTTCCCCGAAAAGAGCATAGAATTTATCGCCGTTGAATCGCCTTTCGTATGCAACCAAGTTGTTAGCATGGGTTGCAAGGAGATTGAAACATTTATGGATAGAATGGGTTTACAAATGTCATATGACCCAACCGATCCCCTAAACGAAGCACGGAAGCCGACTTATTAATTGGAGGCGATATCTACTGGGAAATAGCTAGTGGGAAGACCGAAAGGTTCAGCAAACGCGTGGTTTGTGTTGAAACCATATTAGGGTGGGCGCTACATGGTCCCTCGGGTGAAGCTACAGAGAAAATACAATCAGGATCTGTAATGGCTGCAGAAACCATGCAAAAAGCGGGGATGCGTTTCAGGAAATGGGGAACCAACTCGAAGGAGTTCTGGGAAAAGCACACCCAACAAGGGGGAAATGCACTCTTCGATAAGGAAATTTCAACCAAAGAAACCAAAATCTTAGGGCTAAAATGGGACCCTGAGTCCGATACACTCGGATATAACCTTAGCAGCTTAATTGAAGGTTTAAAAAATATGAAAAATACTAAACGATGCGTTTTAAGTTCGGTCTCCCAAATTTTCGACCCAGCTGGATTATTATCCCCAATTTCTATTAAAGCGAAAATGCTCTTTCAAAAACTATGGGAAGCGAAACTTGATTTCGATACTGGACTTGTAGACGATTTAGCAAAAGAATTTGAGCATTTCCTGAGCGAAGTGCCCCTCCTAGAAAAAAATAGGATAAAAAGAAACTATTTTTGGGAAGCCGATGATGAGATCACAAATCTTCAATTGCATTGCTTCTGCGTCGCTAGTTTAAAGGCGTACGCTTCTGCAGTTTACGTTAGATACCAAACTTGATCAGGAAACATTTTTGTAGCCCATAGTAGTGGCCAAAGCGCGAGTTGCACCCTTAAAACTAGATCTTTCAATTCCCAAACTAGAATTGTTAGGTTGCCTTGTAGGAGCTAGACTCGCAAATTACGTCAAATCAGTCTTTGGACCAAGCGTAGAGAAAACCTGTTTTTGGACAGACTCTACAGTAGCGCTGGCTTGGGTCACTCGAACCCCAAAAGTTTGGAAGCCATATATTGCTAATCGCGCTACTGAGATTCAAAAATTGACACACCCAAAGACATGGTTTCATTGTCCTGGAACATCTAACCCAGCCGATTTGCCCACTAGGGGAATAAAAGGGATGGATTTAGAGAGTTGCGAGCTCTGGTTTCATGGTCCCTCATGGTTAAAAGAAAATGAAGAAAATTGGCCTAAATCTCCACAAGTAAACCCCAATATAGATTTAGAAACAGTGGTCCATGAGCGACGAAAAATTACGTCATTAGCTCTCAATGCAACTGAAAAAACAGGCATTTATAATGTAATCGATCTAGCTAGGCACAACTCATTAAACAAAAACTTAAGAATTACAATTTACGTGTTGAGATTCGTTAAAATAACAAGAGGGTTAGGAAAAATTACTGGCCCCTAACTGCCGAAGAAATGAAATCTGCCGAAATAATATACAAAGAAAAATATATTCTACGGAAGTAAACACCCTAAAAAATGGAGAACAAATCTCTATTCTAAGATCCTATCACTAAAACCTGCTCTTAATAAAAACGAACTTTTATGCGTGGGTGGGCGTTTAGAAGAAGCCAATACGAGCTATAGGGAAAAACACCCTATCCTTTTAAGTAAAAGTGAAACGCTAGCTAAATTACTCATGGCTAGAAGCCATCTTCAAGTAAAACACGGTGGTATAAACGACACCATAACCGAACTACGTGAAAGGTATTGGTTTCCAGCTGGAAAACAGTTAGCGCGCACAATAGTCAAGCAATGCTTGACATGTAAAAAACATAGTGCTAAGTTCGGTCACACACCAACAGCTCCCCCGCCCCATGACCCTGTCAATGAATGCCCTCCATTTTCCGTAATTGGGATTGATTTTGCGGGTCCCCTACTAATCGAAGAAAATTATGGGACTAGAAAAGCATATATATGCTTAACAACCTGCGCTGTCACAAGAGCAATACATTAGGAGTTGATACCATCGCTAAGCACGGATGATATCATGTTAGCGTTCCGACGCATAATAGCACGTAGGGCTTTCCTAATACTATTTATAGTGACAACGCAAAGACTTTCAAACGGGCTGATGCCGGTTTTAAAATTTATATGGCAACATCTTAATCTGGACATTTTAAGGGAATTTTTCGGAAGCCAAGGCATTGTATCATATGGAAATACATCATTGAAAGAGCTGCCTGGTATGGGGGGTGGTTGGAGATCTTGGTAAATCCACAAAAACCGCGTTAAAAAATAACGCAGGAAGATCTTCCCTCACTTACCCTGAAATGGAAACAGCCATCTCAGAAACGGAAGCAATAATTAACTCGCGTCCAAACACCTATGTTTACCATGACATAGGTGAGCCTTCCCCTCTGTCGCCGGCTGAAATTCTAATAGGACGTAGAATTACGTCATTACCCCCTTTAAATCACAGTCTAAAAATGTAACCACATCGCGAGTGGAATTAACTAAACGATTAAAATATAGGGACACATTAGTTAGCAAATTTTGGAATCGGTTTCGCCACTAATACATAATGGGTCTAAGGTCCGCACGCTACGCTGATCCCACTAAAAATTCAAAAGTATTTAAAGAAAATGACGTCATATGTGGAAAATGGGCCGCATTACTGAGATTATTAAAGGAAGAGACGATATTGACCGCTCTTGCATAATTAAAATCCCAAGTGGTACAATTAGACGCTCAATCAAACACTTATGTAACCTAGAAGTGGATGATAACTAAACGATTAAGTAATACTCTAAAATTAAAATTTGTAAAATATTACTTGGGGGAGTGTAAAATAACTAAGCGTCATTAACCAATTAAGCTTGTTATGTAAAATTAAATTTACCTAAAATAATTTCTCATCTATAAAATTTAAAGTAATCTTGTAAACTTGTAATCTTTTCTATTCCATTGTATATAAGCTAAAACTTTCCATGTTTTCTTCAAAACCTGTATCCATGTTTTATCAATGTAAACAATCTTTTTTTTTCTGTAAAAGTGTTTTTAACTTTGGATGTTTCGGAAAAACGGTCTCTCTGGCCAGCTCACCTCTACTTCGTAAATAGAAAAACCCAAAAGAGAGGAAAAGTACCCAAAGGGCCACCTTGTAGAAGGATTAACAAAAGGCTAAGAGGTGAGCGGGCGAGGGAGAGAGAGAATTTTTACCTTTTTTCAAAAATCAGAATACCAAAAAACTGTACTCTCGGTAGGACCTAACTGGTCACTCTCCTGCAAAAGCGGAGCAACAAAATAAACTTGAGTTCAAGAAAATAAAACTAAATTATTTCGCCAACAAAAACTTTAACTTAATCAATACCAGTTGACACTTTGGAATGTTACAACAATATTGCGGTGTTTCAGTCCGCCGTAATATTCAATCCCCAGCCCTCCCAAGAACCAGAAAAGAGAAGACCAAGCCAAAGCTAAGGGGCCAAAATACCCCGATTCTTCACTATGCCGCCAGATCGCCGAGGCCTCTAGTGTTTTAGATAATTTTGATATTGTATTTTTTACGACCTTTTTATTATACACTGTCGGGGGATTATGACCGGGGGATTTTGTCATGAGAGAGGGTGGGATTTTGTACGTTTTCAAAAATGGGGGGATTATGACTGGGGGTCTTTTGTCTTGGGGGTATTTAGTCCGTATACCGTGTACATACAGAAGCCATTGCCTTGTGCACAAACAGTTGCTATGTCATAGACTTATGCAGAAAAATATTCCAAGGACCTGTGCGAAAAATATTCCAAGGACCTGTGCGGAAAAATATTCCAAGGACCCGTGCAGATAATATTCCAAAGACCTGTGCAGAAAAATATTCAAGGACTTACGCACAAAAACATTCCATATCAATATGCACAAAAACATTCCACACCACAATGCTCAATAAAATTGCATAGCCATTTGCATAAAAACATTCCATACCACAATACTCAATAAAACTTATACTCATTTGCATAAAAATATTCCGTAGACCTGTGTTCAGGTTCCATAGACTAGTGCAAAAACAGCTTTCATTGATTTGTGCAAAAAAGGTGTCATAGACACGTTCACAAACAGATGCCATGGATTTAAGCACAAACAAAAGTCATAAACTAGTGCGCAAACAAAGGCCATAGACTTATGCTCAATCGAATGTCGTACGTATGCACTGTCATAAGTCATAGACCTATGCTCAATCGAATGTCGTACGTATGCACTGTCATAAGTCATAGACCTGTGCACAAAAAGATTCTACAGACTTGTGAACAAACATGTGTCATAGACTTGTGAACAAACATGTGTCATAGACCTGTGCACAAGAATATTCTACAGACTTGTGAACAAACATGTGTCATACACCTGTGCAATAAAAGATTCTATAGACTTGTGAGAAAACATGTGTCATAGACCTGTGCACAAGAATATTCTACAGACTAGTGAACAAACATGTGTCATAGAAATGTGCACAAGAATATTCTACAGACTTGTGGACAAACATGTGTCATAGACCTGTGGACAAACATGTGTCATAGACCTGTGGACAAACATGATTCCGCAGACCTGTTTACAAACAGATTCCTTTAACTTGTTAACTAACAAATTCCGTAGACATGTGCACCAACAGATGTCATAGAGTTTTGCATCAACAGATGTCATAGAGTTTTGCACCAACAGATGTCATAGAGTTGTGCACCAACACATGTCGTAGAGTTGTGCACCAACACATGTCGTAGAGTTGTGTAACAACAAATATTTTAGAGTTGTGTAACAAAAAATATCTTAGGGTTGTGTAGCAACACATATCTTAGTAATGTGCACCAACACATGTCACAGAGTTGTGCACCGACACATGTCTTAAAGTTGTGCACCGACACATGTCATATAGTTATGCACCGAAACATGTCATACCTATCTAGCTTAATTACCTGTGATGGGTAATATAGCTTAATTACCTGTGATGGGTAATCTAGCTTAATTACCTGTGATGGGTAATCTAGCTTAATTACCTGTGATGGCTAATCTAGCTTAATTACCTGTGATGGGTAATCTAGCTTAATTACCAGTGTTCGTTGATCTAGCTTAATTACCAGTGTTCGTTGATCTAGCTTAATTACCAGTGTTCGGTATAAATCTAGCTTAATTACCAGTGTTCGGTATAAATCTAGCTTAATTACCAGTGTTCGGTATAAATCTAGCTTAATTACCAGTGATCGGTAATTTAGCTTAATTTCCAGTGATCGGTAATCTAGCTTAATTACCTGTGATGGGTAATCTAGCTTAATTACCAGTGATCGGTAATCTAGCTTAATTATCAGTGATCTGTAATCTAGCTTAATTACCTGTGATGAGTAATCTAGCTTGATTAGCTCTAATCCTTTATAAAATAAACAATTAGATGAAATAATGAATCTCTTTTTTAGCAACATCATAGCTCACTCGATCACGCGCATCACGACGCAAGCTGCTCGAGGAGCAGCACAGCGATCGCGAGCGCGGATCGAGTGGGCTATGGCCACATATTAAGGACTGTGGAACACAAAAAAGCTACGTCGAATCAAATAACTTTCCTTATACATTTAAGGCAGTATGAAGTCTTGTCTAAGAGAGCTACCGTTCAGACTTAGAAATAGCACACGTCCACTGGTCCAAAACCAGTTTATTAATTGCTTGGACCAAATGTGGATGAGAGAGAAAGTATGACAATGGCTATAGAGCCTGTGTTAAAAAACGCGGACATCAAAGTTTCGCCAATAACTATTTAGTCTACTAGTGACTGATGGACTTTCAAACTCGCGACTGAAAGTAGTTCAGACATTTATGCTCCTTGGTTTAACCATAGCCCACTTGATCCCGCGCATCACGACGCAAGCTGCTCGCGCTATAGCTAAATTACCGAGATTTGTTTTAAACGTATCTAGTTTTATGTGCTCTTCGATTGCTTCGATAACCTTACTAAAATCCATATTATACCTTCAAATACCTTTTAAAACATTACCAGCTACTCTGTCCTGACTACAAACACAAATCGAGGAAGTTCTAACATACACAATAGCAGACGACGGTAACCGCGTAACCGCGAATTAACACAACTTACACAAGACCTATTTTAAGAGAGTGAACACTGAACAGGCCCAGTATAGCTACGCCAATAAAACGGTCAACTACGGCGAAACTCTGATGACTCGCGACTTTTGGCCATTTTCATTTGCTTGGACTAGTTTTTTAATACAAAAAGTGGGGGTTACTGGTCCTCGGGACCAGTTTATTAATTGCAAATCTATAGGAGAACAAAGGCTGGGACCACTCCGGAGACCAGTTTATTATTTAGGACACTAGGGGGGTCACTGGTCCCAAGGACTAGTTTAAAAATTATCCTAATTTCTAAGTCTGCTACCGCTCTCCTATAATTGACACATTGATTGGAGCTTGTTTTACGGGCAGATTAGAGACATGAGGGTGGAAAGTCTAGGTGTTTAACAAGAAGTATTTCACAATAAATCGAACCTTGTATCGGGAAATTCGCCTAGAAAAATTAGGGCTCGACATGGTACCGTAAATTTCAAAATTTCACAAACATCACGAGTGTTTTAAATTTAAATTTATCAATAATATACCGTACAAGAAGTTATGAATCTATCATTTCTACTCCATAAATTATTTATCCTAGTTATTTTTTATAATAGTAAGTGTCGTCTGCATTTATTTGTGTTTTTCAAATTTTGACGGTTCAAGTTAAGCTAAGTTCGGCAGGAAGGGATGTGTTATTGTGTTTTCACGAGCAATAATGTAAAATTAAATTAGAAACATTAATTTTATTGACATTTAAAGTTATCAGTGTGTTGGCAAAGATTAAGGGTCTGAATTGTGAACAATCCAACCAATTCTTTATTTTTATTCGTGTAAAATAACTGAGTTACATTATTTTAATCGTAATTTTCCAAGTTTAAACATGAAACGTGAAATTAGGTGTGCCGTTAAGCGTGTGAAAAGGCGTAAAGTTATGAAACGTGAAAATTTGACACCAAACCGAGTTGTTCCGCAAAAACGTAGTGTTGAAGTGAAAAGCTCTATTGTTAAATTATCTCCTATAAAAGCTGCCTCGTTGGATCCTAAAACATTAATGGAAAATAAATACAATATCAAGCCTTGCTCTGTTATAATCAGGCCATTAAAGCTGAAAGAAATTGCATACAAAGGTACATTCAAAAATAAGTTACTGCAGATTAAAAAATGCATGGTTATATTACACCCATTGCCCAATGAACCCTGCAAAACTTTAATAAACTGCTCATTGAATAATGGTAATTCAAGTCAAGCATCGGCATCCAATATCCCCGAACCGGCATCCAATATCCCCGAACCGGCATCAAATATCCCCGAACTGGCATCCAATACCCCTAAAACGGTGCCTCCACGCGTCATCAGGAAAAAGATGTCTAGACTGACATCAGATAACCCTAACGCCTCGCCTTCACGCGTCATCAAGAAGAAGACACCTGGATTAACATCAAATAACCCTAACGCCTCGCCTTCACGCGTCATCAAGAAGAAGATGCCTGGACTGACATCAAATAACCCTAACACCTCACCTTCACGCGTCATCAAGAAGAAGATGCCTGGACTGACATCAAATAACCCTAACGCCTCGCCTTCACGCGTCATCAAGAAGAAGATCCCTGGACTGACATCAAATAACCCTAACGCCTCGCCTTCACGCGTCATCAAGAAGAAGATGCCTGGACTGACATCAAATAACCCCAACACCTCACCTTCACGCGTCATCAAGAAGAAGATGCCTGGACTGACATCAAATAACCCTAACGCCTCGCCTTCACGCGTCATCAAGAAGAAGATGCCTGGACTGACATCAAATAACCCTAACGCCTCGCCTTCACACGTCATCAAGAAGATGATGCCTGGACTGACATCAAATAACCCTAACGCCTCACCTTCACGCGTCATCAAGAAGAAGATGCCAGAACTGGGGCTAAATATTGAATCATCAAGTAGCCATGATGTGGAAAATATTCCTTCCAAAAATGTTGAAACGCAATCCGAGCCATTTGAATGTAATGCCGACGCTGCTACAGCAGATCCTGAAAATTTTGGTGGACTAAGCTCGGAACAGAAAGCTTTACTTGACGCTTGGCTACAATGGACCGTACAACATGAAGATAATATTTTATACCCAACTTTTTAAACTATAATGCAAGTGTTAAACCTGAACTAGATTGGGTCCATGCTAAAAAATATGTTTTTTCTTTTTACATTTTTTTATCATTAAAGTTTTCTTCAGTCATATTATTCCTTTTCAGAAATAATTAATTAGGTTATTAATGATGTTATGTTTTGTAACTAGATTGGGTCCATGCTACAAAATATGTGTTTTTCTTTTTATATTTTTTTATCATTAAAGTTTGTTTCCTTCAGTCATATTATTCCTCTTCATTAATAATTAATTAGGTTATTAATGATGTTATGTTTTGTAACTAGATTGGGTCCATGCTACAAAATATGTGTTTTTCTTTTTACATTTTTTTATCATTAAAGTTTCCTTCAGTCATGGCCTATTCCTTTTCATTAATAATTAATTAGGTTATTAATGAAGTTATGTTTTGTTACTTTTGTAACTAGATTGGGTCCATGCTACAAAATATGCTTTTTTCTTTTAACATTTATTTATCATTAAAGTTTCCTTCAGTCATTGCCTATTCCTTTTCATTAATAATTAATTAGGTTATTAATGAAGTTAGTTACTTTTGTAACTAGATTGGGTCCATGCTACAAAATATGCTTTTTTCTTTTAACATTTATTTATCATTAAAGTTTCCTTCAGTCATTGCCTATTCCTTTTTCATCAATAATTAATTAGGTTATTAATGAAGTTATGTTTTGTAGTTTTGGTTTTAGTCTTTCAGTTGTATACATTTAAAATTTTCGATGAAAATTATTTCATTCCACACTTTGAATTTAAAGAAGCATTTTTAATTTGTAATTTTTACAAATTAAAAAACAAAATGTGCATTTTTCTGTTGTTAAGATAATCCGGTGAGGGATTTTCTATTTATACTCAGTCCGAAATCATAATGTTAAACTCTATGGAGTTACGAGGTGGATAAATTTTTAGACCCAAGGTTACGCGACCAAGGGGGTACACTTTTTTCACAACCTAACAGTACAGCACTAGCAAAGGCTGAAAAGGTATAGTATCTCTAAACATTTTTGTATAGGTTTTAAAAAAGTTATTTTTAAACCACGCGCTAGCATCACGCGCCAGCACGCGCTGCATTTCAATAAAAGTTTCAATTCAAATCTCGCGCTTAATTTCACCATTTTGATTCTCTAATTAAGTTCACGTGATTTTTTAAAACCTTTTGGGCCTATTTTTGTCTTTCTAAGCCTAAGGTTAAATGATCACAATGCAATAGATGGAGAAATTTTATAATATTCTTGTAATTATCAGCTACTTTAACCAACGTGGTTTCATCGAATATTTTGCATAAAATTTTTTAATACAGTGTATTGTACTTTCCGACCATTCCAAATGTAAGTTACGATTTAGTGAAATACTATATAATTATTGTTAAAAAAAGGACGACTGAGCTTGACAATTCCAGTACCAATTTTTCCTAAATAACGTTTCTCCCCAAAAAGTGACAGATATTATACAAAAAGGAGTTTTGCTTCGCAGTCCTTAAAAACTGCATTTATACACAATCCTTGGTGACACTTTTTCAAACCCTCAAAGGGCCAGAAATTAGAAATTATTTTATTTATTCCAATTTGAAATTAAGTTTAATCGATATGAGAAATTTGGTTTTATTTTAGTAGTTCAAACATTTGTTATGATTAGAAATTTTACAACAAAAACGGGTATAAATGCGACGTTTTGGAACAAAGAGCTAAAAGGCCGGGAAACGGCGAGAAGGGTTCTTGTCAAACTGAAAACCGTGCATCGAACTAACAATGGGCGACCGTGCTTCAAACTTTTTAGGGTTTCTTGTCAAACTGAAAGCCGTGCAAAGCGGTTCTTGTCAAACTGAAGATAAACAATGGACAGTCTCTTAAATGGGGGATGCAAAAAGTCGGGGAAACAAAATTTAAGAGACTGTCCATTGTTTATCTTCAGTTTGACAAGAACCGCTTTGCACGGCTTTCAGTTTGACAAGAACCCCTAATAAGTTTGAAGCACGGTCGCCCATTGTTAGTTCGATGCACGGTTTTCAGTTTGACAAGAACCCTTCTCGCCGTTTCCCGGCCTTAAAATCTAGGACGTTTATGACTCGAATTCAAATTGAAGTTTAAAACTCTTACAGGGTGTAACAACACGTATAGAGAACATTTATTCTGAATGTATGATAAATGTCAGAAATACGACGCTGCATTTAAAGTCACAAATCATAATGACGGGCCTCATTTTAGGAGTAGTAAAGCGAAAGTTTAATCGAAATAAGTGTTCTTCTTACCTTGTTCCACCCTGAAAAATTAAAGCTCATTTTGTATTTGTTCGCCTTAATTATTTGACATGAATAAGTTAAGTTATTACGAGAACATATTATATTATATAAAAAGGCTTCGTTTGCCCAAGCCTTAAAAACAAAACGATAAGAGTTTTTCCAGTTGCCTGAAGCGTGGATATTATTTTTTTTCTATTGAGTTTTAAAGACTCTATCTCTATTTTACTACACTTTAGAATTTAATTCAATCACCTGATTTTACTGCTAATGGATTAGTTTCCTATAAATTAATTGAAATAAAAAATTACTCATCTCAGATTTTTCAACAATTCCATTTTCCTGAAATGTTCCCTTTTCAAGGGAGAACGTACTTTAACTTTCAAATAATACTCTCATTAATAATGTATTATATGCGGTCTTTTCGAAAACAAAAGGGGGCTGTTATCACCTTTCTTATATTTGATAAAGGGGTCCGTTTCTTTAAGCACAGTGACAATTATTGAACTGTGTATATCAGTACTTGTGGGGAAGATTTTAGAAGTGTTGGTTCATTGCTGTTTAGTTGACAACATTATGAAAACTTGATGTGTTTAAAACCTTTTGAAATTAAAATTCCCGGTAATTAAAAAAGAAAGTGTCAATTTGATTAAATTTACACGTTATCCCTCAAAATAATAGCTGCACGATAAAATGTTTCAGGAAAATGGAATTGATGTTGAAAAATCTGAGATAAGTAATTTTTTATTTCAATTAATTTATAGGAAACTAATCCATTAGCAGTAAAATCAGGTGATTGAATTAAATTCTAAAGAGTAGTAAAAATAGAGATTGTCTTTAAAACTCAATAGAAAAAAATAATATCCACGCTTCAGTCAACTGGAAAAACTCTTATCGTTTTGTTTTTAAGGCTTGGGCAAACGAAGCCTTTTTATATAATATCTGTTCCTTCAGCCTTAATTTGTATTAATTAAATTTTATTTTTCACGCGATGCTTTCCAGCACTGGTTGCCAGGTGGCGCTAGTATCTACTTGTCTACTTTTTAGTATAGGGAGTTGCACATCCTATAGAGCGACGAATGTTTTTCACGCGCATCCTTTATCAATGGTCAAGCCATCAAAACTTCGGAAAAATTTACTGGTCAACCGTCCGGTGACCCCATTAATTTTAAATAAAAATTATGGAACATTTTCAATATTTATTGGACAATGTCCAGTGTCCTGTGCTTATTTACGGCCCTGAGATAGTTTCACCTATCCTGACCTGGGCCGGAAATAAAAACAGCACACTAAACTTTGTCCAATAAAATGTTTAACTGACCCATAATTTAGAAAATCGCGTCAGGGATTTTCTATTTACACTCAATCCTAACTCTTAATGTTAATTTCTACGGAGCTTAACATTACCACGTGAAAAGAATTTTCAGAGTTAGACCCAAGGTTTCGCAACCAAGGGTGTGCACTTTTTTCACAACAAAACTTTACAGCAATAGATTAGCAAAGGCACATCTCTCAGTGTAAAGTTTAGTTAACCATTTTCTATAGGTTTCAAAAAACGTTATTTCAAAATCATGCGCCAGCACGCTCACATTTCATTGAAAGTTTGTTATTTAAGAATTTTCCCTTCTATATACTAAGAATCTTCATCAAACATTGACAACGAGCATTCCAAGACTCGAACCTGCAATGTTTTGCCTCGAATGCAAACGCGTTATCCATTACGCCACATGCCCGTATTTGTAACAACAAAAAAAACATTGTATTTATAGGATTATTTCTTTTATGATGTCTAAAAGATCTGTAAAAATAAACACCGAGCTTACCAGGGCTCGAACCTGCAATCTTCTGCTCCGTAGGCAGAAGCGTTATCCTATTCGCCACAAACCCGTTGGACGCAGAACATAATACTATGCAAACAGTGTAATATATGTAACGGTTTTACCATGATTTATAAATTAATTAAAATAAAATACTTAGACTTAATTGTTCTTAATCAAACTTCAGAAGTTCAACATTCCATAGTTGCTTGATAATTCAAAAGTGTTCCGAACCTTAACTTCGCAGTAGTTTCTGAGTTATTAGATGGAGTGGAACACCAAAAATCCCATGCTTTTTCTATGGGACGCTAAGCCTAAAATCTATGAATTATTTCTTTACCATTACGGGAGGGTGTGGGTTCTTATCTAGAAGGGCCTACCGGCCCTCTAGATAAGAACCGGCCCTCTAGAATTATAAAAAAACGTCTGGTTTGGACCAAGGCCGAAAAAACAAACGATATGTGTGAGGTTTATCAATTGGCTGAAGTTCAGATATTGCAATTTTTTTAGTTATTTTTATCCATTTAATCCTTAATCAATATTAAATTCAATCAACTGATTTTACTGTTAATCGATCTATTCCCTCTAAATTAATTGAAAAAATTACATATCTACGCTTTTTCAGGAACAATTACATTTTCCGAAAACATTTTATCATGAAATTAATTATTTTGAAGGGGGTACGTGTTGAGAGATCAATATAGAATATTTGAAAAGACCAAGCGAACTTTGACATAATTCGAAAGGAAAATGTAAATATTTAATAGTGGATGCCAAACCAGGGTGTTGCACGAGTTCATACATTTAATTTCGTATATCGAAATGCTACATTTCTAATGTCACGACTATGAAAGAAAGGTTGCACTGCAATTTCCCTCTTCGTACTTTAGACTTTCTTGGGGGGGGGGGTTAAGTTAAATTTAAACTGGTCATTTGCCCAGTGCCACCGCCTTATTTCTCACCCTGCCATGAACCTCGTATAACCACCTGGTAAAACTCCCGCGTCCGCCCGTTTGGTGTGTACTGATTAAAGTGGTTTGAGTTATTAAAATCATAGACGCAGGATAATTTTATTATGGCTAGCCTTTTATGTCACTATCAGTAGGTATTTTTCAGCTATAATTAAATTACTTTCTTTGATTGAAATCTGGGGGTTCTGGAAAAAAAAGAAAAAAAAAATTCTACGCAGTTGAAAAAGATTTTTCTAACACGATTAAAATATTTAATCATGTTCATGTATTGTTTTATGATGAAAGACCTGGGTTACTATTTTCTTCAATGTAAAATATGGTTCTATGATTGGACAAAGGTTTTCGTATAGAGGTATCCATCAGAGGCCTTAGTGTGACGTCACCCATGCTATTTGCCCATAGAACCAAAGCTGTACCAAACATGGCCGCCCACTGCCAAAGCTAAGCGCGTGACGATTTAATTAGACCATCTACGTCACATATGAAAGAAAGCTATTGCGCTTACTGATTTGAATTACTTACAAAGAACAAAATTATATGTGGATACAATTTTCGATACTTTGATTTATAAAAATGAAGTTGCTGAAGGTTGTTTTCATTTCCATAAAATTAATCACATCTTTTGACGAAAAACTGATAATATTCCCATAGAAATAAGTTGAAATAACTTGGGAAATTATTTCTCTAGTAGCCAAATGTTCACCGCTGTTACAAAACAACTACAGTAAAAATATATATATCACATTTCCTATGAAAAATATATTTATGCTATGAATAAGGTAAATAAATGAATGACCCATCTTTAAAGTTGACGAAAACTTTATTAAGAATGGAGTTTTATTTTTTGTTATAATTTTTAGGCGAATCTCGACCTATGCTGTTTTACTAAGATACACTGTTTTATAAAGAAACGTCAACGCCCTTAAAACGCAAGGTTTTAACTTACTATGTTCCATCTCAATCAAAGCCAATAAACATGAAAATTAATTTGATAAAGAAAAGAAATAAGCTGTTATGCAGCCTTTTCTTACAATATTGATTCTAAAAGCAAGGCAACTCATCAAATCGAGTAACCTTATTTGAAAAAAATAAGGTAGGGAACACATGCAGATTGTTAAATAATATGAGATCACTGTAATTGTGACGATTACTCAATTGGAAAACCGGCATTTGACTCTTTAATCACGCTAAAGTAGATCAAAATGGAATTAAATTACGGAGTTTAAATTAACTTTAACAGCCTCGTAAAGATAAGGCGGATCTTTCACTCTGATGTGATAGCATCCATGATAATTCCCCGAATCTCCCAATCTTGTCAAAATAATAGAACATCGTTTGTTGGTAAACTGAGTGTCTTGGTCAACAGCGTCATTGTTATGAAAACCAAACTCATTCTTCAGGTGATCAATTGATTCTTCCCATTTCACATTGGAATTCAGCCTCGATGCGTCTGGGTCATATATCACTTCGTTTGATGGAAAAGGCGTTGCAGCTTCGTTTTCCAATTTGACACAATTTAAGTCAAATTCAGAACTAAAATTATCGTTCGATAAAGGTTCGGGTTCTTTCTTAATTTTTTCAGAGGTTATGGTTGGACATATGGTATTAAATTCGCCCAATAATGAAATCCCTTGTTTGAAGTTGGAACCGACAGATTCTGAAAGAGTAGAATTAGACTCGGTTGCGTTTCTGGGTTCATCGGGATCGGATTCAGAATGAATTTCCAATTCTTTTGGCTGAGGAATTTCATTAGGAGAATCGTGGTTTGTATTTGGCCCACTTCGTTCTAGCTGCGAACTTCTTCGTTTGTCGTCTGCCTTTTGTTTTAATGGGAACACAAATTCTGCAACATCATTTGATCTACTTTCAGATTGAACTTTGTTGGAATCTGATAATTTCGATGCCACGTCTGCCTTATCGGGTTTTCTAGCATTATCTTTCGCAGAAGCACGTTTCCGCTTGCTTGGCGACTGATTGTATTGGTTTTCCCGTTTTGACGAAATACTTTTTGGAATTTTTCGTTCAATTCCTGATTTTGATGGATGGAGTTTAGCAATGTGCTTTCTTAGTATTGTCTTTAATTTGGCTGCGAAATCACAAAAATTACACTTAAAGGGACGCTCGTCACTGTGAGTCACATTGTGTATCTTCAAATCATTGCGTTTCCGGGTACGGTAATCGCAAACATCGCATTTGAATGGACGCTCGTCATTGTGAGTCGCGACATGGTCCTTCAAATCACCCCGCCTTCGGGCACGATATTCGCAAATATCGCATTTGAATGGACGATTTTCACTGTGAGTCACGACATGTTTCTTTAAATTGCAGCTAGTTTGGGCACGATATTCACAAATATGACATTTGAATGGACGCTCATCACTGTAAGTCGCAACATGGTGCTTCAAATCACCCCGCCTTCGGGCACGATATTCGCAAATATTGCATTTGAATGGACGCTCGTCGCTGTGAATTACTTGATGATTCTTAAAGACTGAGATTCTCCCTGTCTGGAAACCGCACTGTTCACACTTGAACTTCATATTTCCCTAATGAACCAAAAAGTCATTCAATAGCAACGCTTAAGAGCTCAATGTAAATACTTGAAAGGAAAGATACTTGATTTTATGGGCATACAGGTTTTCACATGAACATCCAAAGGTCTTTTAGATCGAAATCTGAATCGGGTGGCAAATTTTACATCATTGTTGAACAGTAGATATTGAGCGAGATTGTCAATAAAGCTAAAATAACATAAACATCTCACGATAACACTTAATATTCACGTAAATTGAATGAGGTATGTTGGCTAATCCTACCCAAAAGGAAATAGCCCAACATTCTAATTTGAGTAATCTATCCAGCTTACCATAAGATTGCGAAAAGGAGGGGTCCAATTAATTAGGTAATCAGCCCTGACAGCCAAAGAGGAATTTCCAGTCTTCGCGAATGAGGTACCTATTTAAAAATTAATATTCAAATAATCGATATTACCTTAAATTTTAAGTTCTAAGATAACGTTTTAATACGCTTCCAACTTCCATGCAGTTTCAATTTTCAAAGTACTTTTCCTCTAAAAACCAGAGTTGGGCACTCCTCCTTAGATAGATTTTTTTCCTATCAAACTATCATAGATGGCGAAACTATCAATTCTTCTGGCTATATTTTAGAGTGGAACTCCTTCTTAGATAGATTTTTTTCCTCTCAAACTATCATAGATGGCGGAACTATCAACTCTTCTGACTATATTTTAGACTGACATTGCTGGTTAGATAGATATTTTTCCTCTCAAACTATCATAGATAGCGAAACTATCAACTCTTCTGACTATATTTTAGACTGACACTGCTGGTTAGATAGATATTTTTCCTCTCAAACTATCATATTTGGCGAAACTATCAATTCTTCTAGCTATATTTTAGACGGGCATTATTTGTTAGATAGATTTTTTCCCTCTCAACAAATCATAGATGGTGAAACTATCAAATCTTCCTTCAATATGTTAGATTGGCTCTCATTGTTAGATAGATTTTTTGCCTATCAAATCAAATTGAAATCTTTAGGAACGACTAAATTAATCGATTATTTAATTTCCGGACTTTAAATTTCATTGTTTTCGATCAAACTGATTTGGGCTCTACCTACTTTTACTCTGTTTAATCGATTCCTGATATTTCCTGATTTTGTAGAATTTCTAATATTTTCAAATATTCATATAATTTCCATAATCTCATTTCTCAAGTTTGACTTTTAACTGTCTATAGTTCAAAAGCTACTATCCAAACTTTTTCAAATTATTCGCCCTTGATTTAATCTAAACCATCTACTATAAACGGTTAACTAATAATAATTAAAGGCAAAAATTGCAATTAAAACTGTGGGTAATAAAAATCAGAAAATCTACACTTTAATTTATCTAATTCTACGTTTGGATGATTTCGTGGAATCGTTCTTCCTCCTCGAGTAGTCGTTCACATCAGTGACAGCACGGAGCTTCTATATACAAGAAGCTCCGTCTTCACAGTTTGAACTGTTGAACCATCGTTTATTTTATTTTTATTTATTTGTTTGAGAGGGTTATAACGACCACCAAGTACAGAATCTTCTTATAGAATAAACCTACACTTGCTAACGTTCAAATATATTAAAAACTTCGATATCATTCAAAAAACGACTTATCTTTCCAGAAATTTTCATAACTATCAAAATTGCCTATCAAATATTAGCACATAATTTTTTAAAATGAAATCAGAAAACAGATGTCGCCAAATAAACTCACTAAAAGAATCAATTTATTTCTCAAGGAATAATGCCTATCATTTTTTATGATTTCTAAAAGATGGGGTTAGTAGCCAGATCACGTTGAGAATCGATATTTTTCTCTAGAAGATTTCAACGAATCAATGAATCATATCAACTTCGAGTGCACTTTCTAAGCTATCAAACTCAATCGATCATTATAATTCAAATTTTTCTCGAAAATAACTATCAAAATTGATACTTTGATAGGGGCAGATTTAGTTTTCTATCGTATCAAGTGGTAAAACTATCAAATGATATGATAGTGCCCATCTATGCTAAAAACCCGTTTTTACAACAGAACGCGGAGCAGACGAAATTAACCCTTCAAACTTCAAAAACAGGGGAGGAAACAAGCAAATACTTTAATGTAGTGTTATCATTTATAAAGAATGCGAGCAGGGATCAGGGCTCGACATAAGGATATTTTTTTAGTAGTCAGCCTGACTAGTGAGCCCCCCTATCCTAATTTGTTTTAGTAGTCACTGACTAGTGAGACGCATGGTTTACGAATATTTGGGACATTTTTTACTAGTCAAGTTGACTAGTGAGCCCCCAGATTTCGATTTATTTTAGTAGTCAAGGCATTTTTTTAGTAGTCAAATGCCTTGACTAGTGCCTTATGTAGAGCCCTGACGCAAGTTGCTCGCGCTATATTGCTTGCGTCGTGGAGCGCGTGATCGAGTGGGCTATGCTGGCAGTCATTCGTGTGTGTGACGTCTCCCGAGTACCCGCTCCCTAAACTCCCACAGAACTTCTAGACCTAGGCCTAGCCGCCGTGGCCGTATACGCGATGTACGAGGTTACCTCCCACTTCTTAAATGTTAGTAGTTTTTGATAAGCGCCATCTAGTGAGCGAATTCTGTACTTTGATTTTATTCCGTATTTTAAAAATGGCCGCGGACAACAACAATCTTTATGACACAGAGTTAACCCTTTGTCAGGCCCCGAATGAAGTTTGCAAACGCGCGATCTCCACTCCCTTAAATCCCTATCACTACTTTTACAGCCAAGAACGGAACATGTTCTACCCCAACTTGCCACTTTTATTTTTCAAAACATACTAATTACCAATGAGAATTAAAAAATATGTTCAAATAACCGGATTCACCGCGCCAAAGGATTTCAGACGATGGTTTTGAACTTCCTGCTTTTGAACGCTAGATGGCTTTAAACACCGACGTTTAAAGAGACAAAAATACCGAATTTTACGCTTTACTTCGACGCTAGATGGCGGTTTCAAAAACTACTAAGACGCAATGGCAGCCCCCTTGGAATTTGCCTGGTAAACGACGTATTCTAAAAAAATCAGGCATAAGGGAGGTGAGATGGATTGGAAATGATGATGGGTGACCTGCGGCACCGCATCACTCCCAGTGTACCTCGCGCACGCGCCTACCTACTGCAAAGAGGAGAGAAAGACCAAGGATGATGGGGAGGATACGAAATGAGAGGCGCGCTTGTACCAGAGCCGTGATGCGAGTCTCCCACAACGGGAGGATGGGGTGGGCTGAAAAAGTGGGGATCGCAGCCTGGAAAAATTTGAACGAAAATTTCGAAAACTTCGCGTGAAAGAAATGCTAGATGGCGCCATTTAGAGCCAAAACTCGAAAAACACCAGTCTCTCTCGGAGTTTTAGGTGGTTAGGCCTTAACGTTCGTTGAATATTAAGTCTTTAAAATTACACGAGGAAAGTACATTTTTTAACTACGATTATTTTAAAAATTAAAAAAAATGGGAAAATATTGCGTTTATAGAGGATTTAAGAATTATTATTCGTCTAAAATTACCCATGGACAAGGAATCAAATACTATCCCGTATAATTAAGAATAAATACGACAGAAATCTACCGTCAAACGGTGGGACATGTTCAAGGTCTGTATACCTAACTTTCACGGTTTAGGGCGAGATCGATTATAGCAAGTAGTCCACTAAGCCTTGTGAAACCGTACCGTTAACGTAACGTCACTTATCCAAATACGTACAGAACGCCATCTGATAGCGTTTCTTAAACGACGCTTTCGGACTTAAGTAATGGGCGCCCTATTTCGGATGATTTACGAACTTAAAACGGTAACGATACGGTTACGCAAGGCTAAGTGGACTACTTGCTAAATTCTTTTTGAAAGGTAAATATTATTTACGCCATGAACTTTTAATTTAATGTAAGGTTTTACAAATCTACGAACTATTATAAGAATGAATTATTGCCATCACCTTTCAAAGCTGACGATGATAAAATGAAAATGTAAAAAGTTACTACTTGAAATAAAATTTGTTACAAAATACTTGGTCTTTTCATTTTAAATGTAGGTCTATTATGGGTACATTATAATTATCCTAAATAACGGTGAACATTATTAAATATAGCAATTTTGAATGCAAAAAGACCTTCATGTTTACATGTATATGAAGGCCTTTAACGTCGTTCTCCTTTTTCCGGACATACAAACTTTATATCTCATATAAGACAGCTCGCGTATTCTTTGGCGCCCACGTATGACGTCAATGAAAAGAGCTAGACGAGAGAGGTAGCTAGAACGGTAAACCGTAAAATCCCAACACCGAATACGCCCGCCTTGGGACATGTTGATGAACTACGCCGAAATATTTTGAAAATTTATTTTCTGTAGCCGCGGAGAGAGGGAGACATAAAGTGTTTGACAATTGGTCACGTGATATCTTTTACCAGGATGGCACCCCCATTTTCTATCCCTCTTACCTCCCAACTGTGGGAGTCACTTGTTACGGGTGGGGAACGAGAAAAGCCACTTATTTCGTATCCTCCCCCATCATCCTTGGAAAGACGGAGGGAGCATCAGTATAGGCAGCCGTGATCCATGCGTGGTGAAAACCCTTGTGTCCCATTCGACCGAACGCGTTTCCCATTCAACCGAAAACAGCCCAAATGTGCGGTTTTGGGAAAATATATATCAAAATCTAAAAAGCAAACGTTTTCACTTTTTTTAGGGAATTTTTTTTACCCTACAGTTTTCGTTGTATATATATTGATGTTTAAAAAGCAAAATTTAATTTTAAGAGTGATTGTTTTGGAAAAGGTGGCAGCTAATTAGTAGGAGAATGTTTAGGAAAAGGTAGCAGCTAGCTATTAGGAGAATATTTTGGAAAAGGTGGCAGCTAATTAGTAGGAGAATTTTTTGGAAAAGGTGGCTGCTAGTTAATAGGAGAATATTTAGGAAAAGGTGGCAACTAATTAATAGGAGACTATTTTGGAAAAGGTGGCAACGAATTATTGGAAGCATTGTTTTGGAAAAGGTGGCACGAATTATTAGAACCATTGTTTTGGAAAAGGTGGCAGCTAACTATTAGGAGAATATTTTGGAAAAGGTGGCAGCTAATTAGTAGGAGAATGTTTTGGAGAAGGTGGCAGCTAATAAATAGGAGAATATTTTGGAAAAGGTGGCAACGAATTATTGGAACCATTGTTTTGGAAAAGGTGGCAGCTAACTATTAGGAGAATATTTTGGAAAAGGTGGCAGCTAATTAGTAGGAGCAGGAGTTCATAATAACCCCCCTTCGGGGGGGAAGTATGAAACTGGCCATAGAGCTAATGGTAAAAATCGCGAACAACAAGATTTTGTCGTTGCGCATAGAAAGGATTAGCCTGTTTATGGACATACAACCTTACAGTATATCGTAGTGGTATCTATGCTCCTTGGTTTTCGCTACAAAACTTCCGTTGGCTGGGATCTCCGTCGAAAAGAAAAATGGCGATATGGTGGACGTAGAAACACGTTGCAATTCTTATATTAATGATACTGGGAATAAATTTGTCCTAACCGTTTTAATTTAACCACGGAATTCTCACTCACACATATCACAACGAAACATCATTGACGATCGTTTAAATGTTTTGTAGAAAACTAGAAACCCCGACTAAAACTTCTAAAAGCCAACTTCTTAGCCAAGGCTTAATTTACACCGTTCCGACAGAAGCAGACGTGAGCCATTTTCGCTCCCAAAATCGCAAGATAAAAATAGTGCTAAACCGGAAGTGTGTAAGTTAATGCGCGTGGGCGCTAAAAAATGAGGTAACTATTTCTTTGGGAGTTAAGCGGTGTATGAATCCGCTGAGCTTTATGGCGAAACTTTGTTGTTACGGGCTTTTTAACCAGTTTCGTACTTCGGGTTATTATGAACTCCTGGTAGGAGAATGTTTAGGAAAAGGTGGCAGCTAACTATTGGGAGAATATTTTGGAAAAAGTTGCAGCTAATAGGTAGGAGAATGTTTTGGAAAAGGTGGCAGCTAATTCATAGGATAATAACCTAACCTAACCTAACCGAACTTACAATTTCCTTCTCTGGGTTTGAACCCGAGCCTCTGAATTAAGAGCCTGATATTCTACCATGCTGCTGCGGTGATTCGAAATCCTCACAGACATTTAATTAACTAATTCTTTCAAATAAATTCCCATTCAGCAGAAACCCGCCATTGGGCTGGAAAATTAAATATATTCTCCATATAAAACCAAAAGGCGGTTTCGGTCCAATGGGACTATACCGTGAAAACGGGGGTAAATATACGGTACACCGCGGCGCTTTCTTTCGCGCATAGTTGACGTAGGGGATGACAGAGATAAGGCGAGGAGGTCAATCCCCATGCGCAAAGGATGTGCGTCCTAAAACTAAACGTACCGAAAATTGTTTTTTCTAACCCCCCCCCCCCCTATTTTCCAATTTTTCCGCTGATTTTATAAAGCGCGTTTGTACTTCCCTCTCTTTCTCCTCTTGGCCTTCGGTAGGCGATTGCTAAGTGCTGCCGCGTAGCGCCATATTATTTGTATGAGAACTAGTTACAATTTTTAAGATAGAGGGAGCGTCCTTTACAATTTCGTCCGGTACGACCCTACCTAACCGCTGAGGATGCTGGGAGGATTACGGTGCCGTAAGTGGGGGTACAGAGGCAACGCTATAGGTATGAGGTTTACTACTCCATTCCTCTCTCCTTCAAGAAAAAATCTCTCTGGGCTCTCTCGAATCTCAACCTAGGGGCATAGGGGTGTATACAAAAATGCACAGCTGGACTTCTGGAGTGGAGTCGAAGTTTATGTTAAAATTAAAATAATTATAGTAGTCCCTATATGAACTTTAATAAAATTAAGAATTAAAAAACTATTCATTGGGACCAGTGAGTCTCACGTTTTGAATAAAAAAACTGGTCCAAGCTATTAATAAACTTTTTTGACCAGTAAACTAGTCTTATTTCCTTGCCTGGTCCCCGCCAGATCTTTCATCAAGGATTCATCAGTTTGAATTCCAGTCGGGTCTTTTTTTAATTATTTTTAATAAGTACTTAATTTCGTTAGGGTTATGTAAAGGAGTGGGAAGGTAAATCCTGGAAATTAACTTATAGTATTTCAGTATGTGAGGCTTGTATTTGGTTAATACTTTGTCAAGCCACAGCCCACTCGATCACGCAGGTTGCACGCGCAACATCGACCAAAGGATAGATTAGGACTGTTCACCAGCTCGAGCCAGCTCGGTCTCGTGACGAGAGAGCCGAGCCGAGCCGACACTTTGGCGGCTCGATTAATTAACGAGCGAGCTTTTTTAAGGTTGAGCCGAGCCGAGCCGATAGGTATCGAGCCACTATGACTCGCGAGCTTAGTCACTGAAATAGTGCTTTCCATTTAGTCCTTCTTCTCTCCACCAATAGCGTTCCGTTGTATTTTTACATGAAATATAGCGTGGGAAAATAATCGAGCCCAGCCAAGACACAGCTCGAGTTGAGCCGAGTCGCCGTTTTTTCGACTCGAGCCGAGCCGAGCGGGTTATTGAGAGCTTGTAAGGCAGGTGAAACATAATAGATTCTCGTAAAGCGACGCCTGGTGAGTCGCTGTCAAAGGCTTAGTAGAGACAAAAAAGAATGATGGACTGCAAAACCGAGTGTAGTCAATTCTCGCGTCGTTGTCAAGTCTCTAGCATTACGAAGTATATAGATATTGTAATACTTATGAAATATTGCAACTTATGGTTTTACTCTTTATGGAATCGCAACTATCAATTGCAATTTTATAATTATTTTATTGTATTCGTAAAAGTTAAAAATTTGTTCCATGTTTAAGGACAATCCCTACGTTAAGACTTCGTGATTTAAACCCTAGATATTGTGGCTGGCCGAACATCTATAGTAGATATCTTGCAGCTCTTGCTCAGTTTGTCGAATCTAATATTCGAAGTTTCGCTTTAGTTACACAAAACGTGCTCCTCACTTCACATTATAAACTTCTACCGTACAATTCTAAATTTACAAGTGTTATTCTCAAAGATTTCTATACAACCCTTTCCCTTTTGTATAACTTGAAAAACCTCTATGAATAGCCATCGCTTATAATCCCTTTCAACCTCTGACCTTTTACAAGCACACGGGCAAAACAAGTTCAAACACCTTAACTTGTTTCACCTCTGACCTCACCTGTAAAAGTATAAAAACTCGCCTCTCCCACTATTTCGACAGCAGAACTCTTTGGTCACTCGCTAAGAAACCATCTTCTCGCTCTTAGTTAACCTCGCTAAAAGGTTAATCCCCCTCTCGTTTTCACTGGCTATACTCAGCGCTAGGACTTGTCGCTTAAACGGTCCTAGCCGGGTTTAGACCTCCGAACAACCGACCCTCGCGTCGAACTTTAAACTTAGTATTTTTTAAACGTATTACTTCAACTTAAACTTATTTATGATTTAACATAGTCACTTTTTTGCAATAAACTCAGTTTTTAATTTTTATTATTTAAATCGCTCCGCTTATTATCGCTCAAAGAATCTTAACGCGGCCACTAATTCACGAACCAGCCTACCACAAACCTTTAGATAATTTCAGTAACCGCTTCCACACAGTTACATGCTTCAACCACTCCTTTAACGAACCTTTGACCCTGTATGATAATCTATGTTTTCAGATAGTTTTTGCTGTAAACAAGTTGGGAAAACCAAAATATTACCTCTCCGAGTCGGGGAAAAGACTAGTATGCGACTCAATATCGAAATACTAGAGTAACATTTTTTCCCTTTGTTTTGTCTAACGAGGCTTAAGTCATTGAATAGTTCTGATGCATACCACTAACCCGATAACGATTAGCCCTTTCACTGATCTAATGCTACCATGATGCTTTCTCCTATTATAAAATCTGTATCTGATTATTTAAACGTGTATTTAACTTTCGGCTCACTCTGAACCGTTAATGTCCCTTCATTACAGACACGATAATCAAAACCCAAAGTTTACTCCACCTTAGGTCTCAATTATTTACTCTTTGGTTTACTAAGCCTATTGCGGATCAAACTTGATTTACCCGACAGAATCCAGGCCTTAGCTTTCTGCTTAAAATAACTAAAACAAGGATTATTCTATATACAGATGTAGTATAGCTTAAGTAATATATAAACAGCCATTTCAAATAATAATATTAAAAAACATCCTTGGAATATCAAAATGAAACAGAGCTTTAAAGCTACAAAAGTACAAAATGCATCGTAATTACGAAAAGGATTTCCACATATTCACTTTATATTATGGAAAAAGTGAATATTAAGGTTCTGTAGGATTTCTTAACACATCAAAACAAAGCGAACTGCTAACTCGGCGCACTAGTGTGACAACGGACAGACACACACAGACAAAAAAAATAGACTGCTTTATAACTCTTTCCGTATAAATTTTGAATTGAGAAAAGAAATTATCTTAAATATAAAAACAAGATTATCTTAAATATTAAAATAAATATAATTAATATTTAATATTTTCTTCGTTAGTTATTCGCCTTATTGAACGTTACATCGTTTTAAAAAAGAACAATTAAACATTCTTGAGAGACTTGACTAATATTGGCGTTTGAAATGAAGCATACGCCGGTTGCTTCGCCTTACTAAAATAGGTAGTATATAAGGGTTTCGAATCGCAGCTATGGATAAGAACAGCGCAATTGCGTGAACCTTCGGTGGAAGCCCCACCTTAGGGAGGCCGGACGTTTCTCGTAACCCTGGCCGATCGCCGCGTATGTCTTAACCTTAAGGATGATGATGGAGAAGAAGCCAGGTGTGGAGACTGGTGTCCATGTGGGGTAGACAAAAACAATGACCAGTAGTTGGTGGTGTGTAGAAACCAGTGTGTACAGACTGGTGTCCATGTGGGATGGAAAAAGACTAGAAGATGGTGGGGATCTCATTAGAAGCCAGGTGTACAGACTGGTGTCCATGTGGGATGGACAAAGACCAGAAGATGGTGGTGATTAGAAGCCAGTGTGTACAGACTGGTGTAAATGTGGGATGTTCAAAGACCACAAGAGGGTGGTGATTAGAAGCCAGTGTGTACAGACTGGTGTCCATGTGGGATGGACAAAGAGCAGCAGATGATTGTGATTAGAAGCCAGTGTGTACAGACTGGTGTCCATGTGGGATGGACAAAGACCAGAGGCTGGTGATGTTAGAGTAATAGCCTGTAAGTGTAATACAATTTCCGAAATTTCCGGAAATTGAGAACACGTTTGCTCCGATTTGCAAACTGCGAACGCGGTCACGTGGGTGTAACAACAGACAGACACACAGACAGACACACAGACACACAGACACGTCGAAATTAGAACCCCTCACTGAATTTGAGATTAAGCCAGGTCGGACTTAAGGCCCGTTCAGACGACACTCTTTTTCTCGCTACGCTCGCTGTGCTGAGCTCATCAGATTTTCTGGCTTCACCAGCCTCTAGAAAATGCACTGCTCACACGGCCACATTTTTCTCATTCTTGATCTTGGGAAAGCGAGAAAAAAAGTTGAAAAAATTCAACTTTTTTTCTCTCTTTGCTCGACACAGCCAATAGAGTGCTTCCGATAATGACGTCACTCTTTGTTATGTAGTTTGCTACGCTGAGAAAAAGAGTGTCGTCTGAACGGGTTTTTAGCCATATCTTAACGTGTTGGAAGAGTATTCAAAACCAAACTATTTACACTTAAAAAGATTTATTTAAAGAATGAACAAAGTACAGAATTTGGAAATACAAACAATCTTGTCCTAGCAATTTTGTCAAATACAAAACACCTAAAAGAAAGCCGTATTCAACGTACAGCATAATCACCACCAGTACCTGTATTTGTACTTTCCATAATATGGACCTCCATAGAAACCCCGATAGTAGTATGAAGGGCCGTATCTGTAATTAAATTTTTTTTTAAAATTCTGCAAATAAGTACAGCTCAGTAATCGGAAGCCTGATTTTGATTCAGGCTCTTATTATACATTATTTTTGAAGAATTTATGACTCTTTGAGGTACCAGGGATAGATTTAATTTTAGAAGTAAGAATGGAGAACGGTTAGTATTTACTTCAGTCCGACTCATAGCCCCTCCCTCCAACACATAACGAAAAGTAATTATCTTATTGGCTCACTTAAATTACGTTTTGATGACGTTGCTGATGGGGACGGCGAAAAATACGCGATTCCTTTTTACCTCTGTCGCCTCTTCTTTCATACCCCTCCATCCCGTGGAAGGGGGTCCGGGACTTTGACGCGCCCAGATTACTCTGTTCTCCATTCCTACTTCTAAAATTAAATCAATCCCTGGTTCTACATTTTAAAATAAATTTTAGTAGGTATGCATTTTACATGTTACATAGCGATGGAATTTCCAGAATACAAACAATCGGATTGAAATAATTTTATTCTAGATTCTCGTTCATTGGGAGTGATTAGCCGAAATGTTTACCACTGTACACAGATTATAGGTTTGGTTTAATCATATTAGCATATTCAAGGGTATTTCATTTAAATATTACGCCTAACATCTTCAGTACAGTTATAGGTACACCGTTTATGGTGGCCCCTCGTGATTATGTCACAACTAATAATTCAATTAATTAAAAATAAATTTGTGGACAAGGATTTGAATAGATCAGATATGGACGAAATGGATGGACAAGAAGGCACAGATATAAATTTTCGCTTTCAATGATTATGAACATGCATTATTCGAAAAACTGAGAATCTTATTTTATTTCGTCAAACTTTTGTTGGCCGAAAAGCTTTATTATGAAATTAAATTTGCATTATTTTTTAGAAAGACATTAAGATATTGCACTTGATACTAAGTACTAAGTGAGCCGCTTATTTTTGAATATTAAAGATTAGTCTGATTAAATACTAAAATTGTAGGTATAACCAAAGGGAGTCTACGTTAATAAAAAGGTTCTTACGATCTGTATTTTACTCTGTAGTAAGGTCTAGGGTAGTATGGATGGTATCCACGAACTCTGACTGAAACACGTCCGGAATGAACCGTATCTACTTGTAGACACAAGCCAATCATAAGAACAATTGCAAACACTTGAAGCAGAATGGAGATTTTCATCTTTTTATAGGCTAGAAACAAAATTATGATAAATTTTATTTTAAATTACTCCCAGAATAATGATTGTCAATCATTTTCATTCGTTAAGATAAGATTGGCAACTCTTAAAATATTAATGAACTGAGAGTATAGAAGTCATATTTGAAAGATTAATCACTGATTATAGTCACATACATAATCAAGGTACGGTAGCATTCTTAGGAAAGCTGCAGTCAAACAAATACACTTAAAGTTTTCTCCAAGAGATACGTTCCCGTCAGGGATAGATTTAATTTTAAAAGTAGGAATGGAGAACAGAGTAGTCTGGGCGCGCGTCATAGTCGCGGACTCTCTTCCACGGGATGGAGGGGTAAGAAGGAAGAGGCGGGTCATAGCGGCAGAGGTAAAAAGGAATTACGTATTTTTCGCCGTCCCCGTCAGCAACGTCATTAACACTTAGTTTAAGTGAGCCAATAAGATAATTTGAACATCGGGTTACGTGTTGGAGGGAGGGGCTCTATACTGGGCCATGAGTCGGACTGAAGTAAATACTAACCGTTCTCCATTCCTACTTCTAAAATTAAATCTATCCCTGCTCCCGTATATAGAAAAACATAATAGGGACTGGAAAGAAGGCGATGGAGGGTGATATAATTTAGTTGACGTACCTAACAAGGTAATGACGAAGATAGAATTGGTTCAAAGAAACCTAACACTTTAGAAAATTATAAAATTAGCTTTTTATTTATAATCTTGTGATATAAAAGTTCAGAGCCATTCCATAACGGATTTTTCTGTCAATTGCTTCCCGCTTCATACCATTCCCTTTAAAGCCTGGTTTTCACCGACCAAATTTCACGGAACCGTTAAACAAAATTCCGTATAATTGTGCGTATAATTCCTCGAAAAAACCTTTCGCGAGCTGACCAAAACTAAGCTTGCTCGATTCCTATTGGCCACAGCTTTCATTTCTGTAAAAATTTGCGAAAAAATAGAAAACCAATTTCGTGCTTGCCGCCTAGAAAACGCGAAAATTTGCGGCAATATACCTCTGAAAAACCGGCGCAGCACGCGAATTTTCCAGCGTTTTGGGCCAGTGAAAACCAGCCATAAGTTAACCGTTTTAATTTTTAAATTTTAAATGGCATTTCGCATAGTTGAAGAAGTTATAGTTTAAATGGGCTTGATTATGTTTTGATAAAATTTCCCAATATTGGAACTGTTTCACTTGTCTTTGGTTAAATGGAAAATAAAAACGATTGTCATTAAGTTCGACTGCCTTAATATTTTGGTTTAAGTACTTGAAAATCTGAAATCTAAGATAAACTACTTTTTTTGTTATTTGAAAATTGAAAACACTTCGAAAATTAAAATTAATTAGGCAGTTTGACAGATTGGTGACGTCCTAACTAGTGAAAAATATCTGTAGCTCACGAATAGTGCGTGCTTCATCTTGGACTAATAATGTAAGCTTTGGATTAAAAAATTTAAGAGTTATAGTGCTCTTTCTTGGACTAATGTAATAGTTATTGCGCTCCTTATTGGACAACTAATGCATTATTGCTCTATCTTGAACTAAAAACAGAAGCGATAATTATTACTTCAAAGCTGTAGAGCGTGCTGCGTGTTATGCCGTAGCTTAAGCCACAAGGCGACATTAGGATGTCGTCAAAATTATTTACATCGTAATATATATATATATATATATATATATATATATATACATATATATATATACATCAAAACTAAGTGGATGCATTTATTTAGTTGAAATAAGGGTGCTAAGTTATACATTTGTATATTCAATTTGAAATCTAATAATTCAATCGAAAGTGCAATGATCTATTGCTATGTTACTGTCACTTTAATGGTAGTTCTAACATGAATATGTCTAACAAAACTTTCATCACACATTTTCAATGTCAAAAAGTTATAAATTATATTCTTTGGAAAATCTAAATATTAGTTAAACAGATCACTGTGTTTTTCTTACATTACAGGCGCTATTTCTGCTAATTGACGTGCAAAACTATACTATACTTCTAAGCGTAACAATTAAAAAATGTATTTGGAATCTTGGATTATGCGTGGAAATGTTTAAAGTGTTAAAAAATCGAATTACCTGATGCTGTCTGATGTAATGAAGAAAATAAGGGCTGTTTAAAAACGTTGTTTTCTTCCGAAGTCTAACTACAGAATGTCATTTCAAGCATTTCAAGTTATAGTCAAGGACAGTTTGACTCTAATTTACATTATGAATTTGGTTTTATATATATATAGGCCTATATACATTTCAGTGAGATGGAAAACACCGATTAAACGACCACATCTAAAGGTATTTCGTAGGTTTTTTCCCGAGGGAAAATATCAAGGCGTGATTGGCTTTTAAATTGAGCTGGAAATCCTTGGACTACGTTGAAAATAAGCGATCTTCATTATCAAAAACCACGGATTTTAATTTCTTTGGAAAAAACCCAAAAAATGTCTAATGATAAAAATATTTTGATACGTAGATTACATAAATGTTTTTCAACATATTAATATGAACAAAAAGGAATTTCGATCATTTGGGTTTTTATTGCTAAGCGCCAAAATTAAATACAAGTCTACAAAAATTCTTAATTGTAATTTATAATAGCAGAAGTAAATAGCCCTCCTCTGTATATGGAGCTTCAGTCGGGTTTGGATAATCATATATATTTAAAAGCTTTATAAACTCAGAGTGAATTACCTATGAGACAAAAACAATTACAGTATATTTAAGAATTTCTTGAACAGTTTTATGATTTCTGAGTTTTTTTACCTTCATTAATTTTAGAAAATTAAGATTTAGTCTAAGGGATTTTACCGGCTTAAGCAAAGTAAATGAAACTTTTAGTATGCCGAAAAAAACGTAGCACGTTTAAAAGAAGAACAGCACAGTCATTTAATCACTTTAGGACGTTGGAAAGCGTAACTTATTAGAGTATGCTGCTTGAAATTTGAAAGCAAGCCTCTGTTGTGGCCTTAGAGCGTGGAAAAGCTCATTATTATTCTTTTTCTTTCGATAATATAGCAATATCCAAATGCAGAATTTTAGTAGTTATTTTTATCATAAGTTCATAAGATATGTTCCATAAGTTTGTCACTGGCTACTGAGAGCTAGCCTTGATGTGACGTAGGTTAAAGGTCATAGATTCCCGTAAAGCGACGACTGGTGAGGCGTTGTCAAAAGCTTAGGACAGACTGAATATATAGATGGACTGCCAAACCGCGTGTAGTCAATTCTCGCCTCATTCTCCAACTAGCTCTCAGCATTACGAAGTATAGGTAGTGTCATACTTATGGAACATACCTTATAAACGAGTGTTTCTAACCAGTAAATACAGCTGGTTTTACGTTACTATGCTAGAAGACGTAATAGTTTTTACTACCTTATCACGCCGAGTAGCTTAGTTTACAATAAAACAACATATAAAGTACATATTCTGACCTTGAAGGACCAGACTCATTTAAATCGTAAAAATAAGTTACCGTCAACGAGTTAGAAGTTAGAAACTCTTCTACATAAGATAATTCCTCGATTTTAAGTTTTAAATTATGAAGTAGAAACACAGTAACGGTCCCATAATAGCCAAATGACATAAAGTGCAGTTTTTGGACTTCACCCGTAACAAAGTGGACAAATCACCCAAGTAACTAAGAGTTAAGAGATGAATGAATAATATCAGGGAAAACAAGCTGTCGATATTTCGCTGTTAGTTTGAATTTCAAAAATTATCTAACGTACTATTCGTAATTTTAAACGTTTCAAGTCTAATTTTTTTGGTATCGGGATAATTTTATTTAAATGTTTCGAACTAAAACTGTAGGCATCTAATAGTCGTGAAAGATTGAGACTTGAGAGTATCCCTTTTAAGGTAGGCTATAGGTACTGTTCCTTCTCGAGCCGGAATTATTGCAACGCGATATATTTCAGAACAATGGCCAGGTTCTTGAGATTATGTTGAAGATCCAAGATCTCATTGTTTGATGACCACTTGGACGAGCCGCTGCTTTTCCTAGTTTACCGCCCCCGAATGGTGGATATTCCTATGTGAGTTATCCGAGAAGCTTCATCCACACGTAAAAATTGTGAGCTCAGACAATGAAGTATGATGAGTGATATTGTTTTCTTGTATTTACTTCCAGAAACAAGTTGATCAACTATCAGTCTTTTTGTGCTCCGTCCTGAGGGGTTTTAACTTTAGCAAACTGGAACATGTAGAGTTGGTCTCCTGACCACAGTTGGGTTTTTTAGAGTTACGAGTGAAGTACTTGAGGTTTAATCGGGTGGTGAAGGAGGGGGGATTTGGGGTATTTCACCACCCGCGCTCCTGACTAGGTTGTTGTTGTAACGAAATCGGAAAGATTTGCTGGTAATTAGGTGTTTGTTTGGTGCAAAATGGATTGTCAATTCTGTAAGTATTACACCCCAGGTATATGACGCATTTCGAAGTACACAAAGTCTTTGCGTATAAACACAAGATTGGGACAGTCATGTCACAATCCAGAAGAATAACTGTCTGGATTTTTACCTGCGTTCAATGGATTGTAACGAAATATTTCTAAATTCCAAGAAATATTCCTTTCCATCTGCGTATGATTGCTTTTGCCCATGCCTACGGCGTATAATTGCTTCTACCCATGCCTACGTACAGTTTGGAAAGATAGTAGAGATCCGTAGAGAATAGTAGATAAAGCCTAATGTGAAAGGGTGAAAATCGTATACCGGCGAAGTTCAATACCTTAGCGTCGCCATTAGACCCCCGTAAATTGTCACCGCTCCTTTTTCTCGTTATACCATAAAAGCCATACCTGGGGTCATAAATTAAGATAGGAAATATTGTATCCAATGTATTACCTCTCCGAGTGACGATGACGTCACGGAGAGGTATTGCACTGGACGTGTCTGTCTGTGTGTGTGTCTGTGTGTCTGTCTGTCAGACCTCACGTGACCGCGTTCGCAGTTTACAAATCGGAGCAAACAAATAAGCCATTTCCGGAACGGGTTCGCGGTTCACGGAAATTTGGCCATTCCTCTGCCAACACCAGTATTTACTAACTGGTTTCTAAGGACCACAATCTGCTAGTCTTTGTCCATCCCACATGGACACTAGCCTCCACTTGCAGGCCCGTAAGCACAACCATCTTCTGTTCTTCGTCAATCCCACATTGAAACCAGCTTCTATGCACCACCATCTTCAGGTCTTTGTCCATTCCGGCTTCTTCTCCATCGTTATCGTTTGGTTTTAAGATATACGCGGCGATCAGCTAGGGTTACGAGAAACGTCTAGCCTCCCAATGGTAGGGCTTCCACCAAAGGTTCACGCGAATGCGTTTTTATCTATTATTATAATGGAAACGAATCGTATATATACCCCAAAATTTGAAGGAAGCGGGCAAGAGGGGTACCCTTCACTTTAAACGTCATTATTAGCAAAGTTTCGAAAGATAATAGGAACAAATTTATTTTAAACGATTTAACTATTTTTGAAGTTATTTACTGGCGATTAAAATAATTAATATCATTTATATTTAATTAATTATTTAAGATAAACTTATTTCTATGTAATGACACAAGTGAGAGTTTATATAGAACGAGTAATGAAGATTGCATCCGAATCGAAACACTACACGCATATCAAAGTTAATATAAAGCGAGTAGGATGATAAGATCTCTTACAAAACGATAACATTTCCTTTTTGCAGAATATTAAATGGAAATATTTTAAATATTTTTCGGCATTACGATTCTTTTAGTAGTTGTGTAGCTATAAAGCTCTGTTTCATCTTAATATTCCAAGAACATCTTTTGATATTAACATTTAAATTTGGTGTTTACTTTTTAATTCAGCTTTACTACATTTTTATATAGTGTAAACGCATTTTTAATATTCATTAGATAATATGGATGCTATTGTTTCATCTATCCACAAGTGTTGAAACGATTGGGTCTGTGAAATAAGATACTCTAGATTTATACTAGAAATGACCTTGTTTCGCCTCCTCTTAGGAGGTGTTAACGGTTCAGAGTGAGCCGAAAGTTAAATACACCCTTCAGTGATACATTTTAGGTCTTCATTAGAATTATTGAGGATACAAAGGAAATTGTTAAACGCTTAAGCCTTTGCTAAAGACCTTGGCAATATTTCGCCAATTTGAACTATGTATTTCCGGTTTTTCTCATTGGCTGGTGGACCTGTGTTTAGAAAGTTAATTCGTCTCGGCTCGGAGAGGTTTATTATTTAAGTGCATGCCATTTCTATTGAACTCGTTCCTTTGCCAGAATCTACCGACCAATGCAAATAATAGTTTAAGCCGATAGTAGTGCGTTTTTCGTGGAAGACGGTTTTAGCGCGTTACCGCGAAAGCCATTAAGTAAAAAGGAACGCCATCCGCCCTTAATTGGAGGGCTCATGTGGGACCGATATTGGTGGCCATATGAAGCCGAAATAGAAGCACGGTTGGAAAGAATAGCATTAAGAAGACCCAGGTTAAAACGGGGTTTCGAAATTTAACCATCAAGAAAAAATCATTCTGAGCTCGTGAGCCGAAGCAGCAACATCACCACTTAAAAACTTCTTCTGGACCAAGGATGGACAAAAAGACTTAGTCTCCGCGCTGGCCGCAAAAACTAATACTTAGAATCCTGAATTGAGACCAGCTCTCCTCACACCAGAAGTTCCTCATGGACAGCCGTTGCCTTCTACCATCGTAGTAGCCCGTAGTAGCCCACGCCGTATTAACTCTCGTATCGTTACATCTCATCTCTTCAACTCTATGGCCACTGTTCTCCGAGTCTACATTCTTCAATTCTTCAAGTCTCGAGACCAACGATAAGTGATGAGTACAATTGACTTAACGCGTAGTAGTAGTAGCCGTGTATATAGTAGTGTTAATATTTGTAGTATATAATTATAGTAGTAATATTTAATCTGGCATTGGTCGAGTAGCGCATGCAGCATGTTATTATTTTGGGGGTAATGTAATTTTATAGTAGTAGTATATTTAGTAGTATAATTTAGTAGTAGTAGTAACCATTTAATTGAATAGTAGTTTAATTTAATATTAAGTAAATACTTTGTTTTTGTGTATTGTCGAAGTAATACTTCATAGTATTAATAGTAGTTTAATAATTATGTTTCATAATAAACATGACTCTTGGTATGGCAAAAACCTGTCCTTATTATAACCTATTTTAATCCATTTGTAAGTTTAATAGTAGTTGTAGTAGATAATGTCAACGCTAGGCGTAGTAGTCCGCCGGTAGTAGCAAAATAGCGTTACAGGATGGTATAAAAGGGTTCGCACCCCTTTGTCTCTCTAACTCTGATCGTGAAAAGTGAAAACTCTGTGTACCACCTGAAGTAGCCGGACAATCGCGATAGCCTATTGGGTTCTTTGACAGCTCTGCCCTTTCAGGACCACACAAATAAAATTGTTAAAATTATTCCCTGGTCTTACTGTTTTCTAGCCAGGAAAGTTTAAGCTCCGCTCTTGACACTGTGTGCTGATAAAGTAACAACTATAAAAACCTGACAACAGCCCCACCTGTTGATTGTTTTTGTATTACTTCACATTATAACGATATATTTTTGCTTATTACTACACAGTTTAGTTTGACCATTTAGCGTGAATTTCAAGTAATATTATAATTCTTAAAAACGGTTTTAAAACGTTTATGGATGCTGGCAGATATTTTACAAGATGACTTACATATCCTTAGCAGTTAAATGCCTTGTAATATTTGAAATAACTACTTAAAGCCTTAATTTCGTGCATTTCCTGGAAGTCCAACCGACTTCAAATTAAAAAAATATCTCTTTAAAATTTTACAGTAAAACTACACGTGGGGGAAATCTACAAATTAGTCAAAATCTATCAAATTAATGCTTAGCCCAAATGTATTGTTTATTTCCTGCCACCTGGTGTAACGCATTTTACAAACATTAATGTAAAATTCGTACTTTTTCATTAATGTTTATGTAAAACAAAAATCATAAAGCAAGCGATATAAACATCAGGATGCAACCAGTTCTTAAAACCAGTTTAAAAAACAACTTTTAGTGGCATCTAGTGTTGCTTCACTAATGTGACCAGCGATAATTATTTTCCTTTCATAACTTTGTACCCGTATTATTAAATTATATTTCAATTAAATTTCAGCTTAATTTAACTAAAATTAATGCTTTCATATTGAAGACCTGTTTCATAGTGCAATGTTCTTTAACTAGGCGTCGCTAAAAAGCTGAACTCTACAGGTAAAATTTTGTAAAAACAAATAAGGTCATTCGAATTTCGGAATTTGGATTATAGCGTTTTACCGCGTTTTGGTATTACGAACGTTAGCGTCTCCATAAGAAATGATTTCCATGGATGGACACGGTTCGTTAACGACAGGGGCCTTTAAGAAGTTCTAAATGAGCAATATATATATTTACTGTTTCTGATTCAAACCGTCTTCAATACATCTTTCTTTTAGGGATTAAATTGGCACAAATTACGAAAAACACATTCGTGGTCGTAAACTGATATATAGGCTCTCCTTTATAAACATTCCATTTGCCATAACATACAAACTTGTCATAACTAGCAGATACCATTGGTAAACAGAAAAAATCTGTGTGACTGGGTCTTAAAACCAGACAGAATGACTAGGATGTTTAGTCTGAGAAGAATAGTAAGGAGCTAGGCCAAGTTCGGGCTCATATTTTGCAAAATGTTTGCAAGGCTAATGACGGCATGTTATCGTTGTTCGTGTATCCCTTAATAATGTCAAATATGAACATCTAGTGTAATAAATACCGAGTGATTCGCAGTTGAGGGTGATCGGCATTAATAGGGATTGGATAATTTATACTCGTACTCTGTGTTAATGTGATAGTTATATGCACGTCGACGTATTTCAGAATATAACCTTTTGGCAAAGGCAGGTTTTAGGCTTCGTCAAAGCTGGACTATTTCTTCAAAGTTCAGTAGTTTTGTGGGTACATTACTAATAATAATACTCGTGTCTTATTATTTTTCCATAAAAATATGACTTTTGCGAGTACCAGGTTTTTTTGTAGAGAAATACAGTGAAATTTCACTAATATCTGAGCTTATCGCTCAATTGAGTCAATTGCATAGGCCTCTTCACCAAAAGGACTCGGCTTTCCGCTGATTGTGGAGTTGTAAATTTTGAGCCTCCACAGTGCGGTATGGTTTTGCGATAGCGACTCCTTTTAGTATTTCTAGTGAAATATGATTACCAGAGCAGCTTCAAAAATTATGGCCCGAAGACAAAAAAGAGCGCTTTTTGACTCCCCACCAAGAAATAATTATCACCGGTTAATTAATTTCTTGGGTAAATGATAATTCGAAAGCGAACGAGAAACAGATGTTCTTAAACATGAAGGGCAACATCACTATGGGTCGTCTCGTTATTGTGTATAATGGGTCGTCTCGTTATTGTGTATAATGTACGTCATTGTTTTTAATGATAGCCTACTGCTATCATGCTAGAACCAATCATTCAAAATTAATCCTAGAAAAATTCATAATTAATTAAATTTTTAATAATGGACAGCACAATGATTTGTTAAGAAAATCCTATTTATCAATGAGGGCATTTATTGTACACAATTAATATATTTTTTTTTTCATAACTTTATCATTTAAAAAAATAATATGAAATGAAAAAATACATGTTTCGAACTTGATTAAAAAGTAGGCCTTCGAAATTAGACAGTTCTGACACGTTATGACATTTTTGTTACATTTTGGGCCGCTATTTTAACCCGAAAAGCCATAAAGCACATATAGTGAACTCGCATACTAAATTTAAATGCAATCGGTTGAAATATAGGGTCGTTATTTCATAAAAAAAGGTTTTTTTTTCCATTTCCGGCGTCCATTTTCCAAGATGGACAAGAATCCAAAAATCTTATTTCAGTTTGTATTTACTACTCAAGAGTAATGTCCCTGCAAAATTTAATCTTCTTTTGAAAGCGGTTTTGGCTGGGCATTGAGTATCAGTCATTCAGGTTTTTTCCTTATAAGTCTAAATTGTACTGAGGTATATATTTTCTCTTTGAATTGAAAACAAACAAGTTAATTGAAAATGAAAAGCGAGGAAGGACAAAAAAAAATAAAAAAAAATTTAGTGAATGCTCCAATTTTTTTTGGAAAAGAAAAATAATTTGCCAGCACTTAAATTGTCGTACGGTATGGGAAAACGTTCATGAAATATCATGTAAAAGCGGTTGAACGTGAATTGCCCTTTAATCACATCCACGAAATAAAGAAGTAAAAGTATATTTTTCTAAAAATAAATTCAGATAAACAGGGTGGCAATGTTTTCTTTCAAATAATTTTCACCCTAAAAATACTCTTTCATATAATTTAGAAACGGCCTTTAGGCATATGGTATTTTTTAAAATATATTTTAATTACACAGTAATTTTCCTTATCAAAGAGTGAGAAAAAATATTGAGACATATTCCTTTATTTTAATAGTTTTATTAATTTATGTTTAAGACAGATTAAGATTAGATCAATTAATTTACGAAGTTGTTAGAGCATTTTCTCTCTTAGCTATTTATCAAATACACAAACCATATGAAATTCCGGACTTGCAGATTGGTGAACCACTCACTAATTGGTCGACCACTACGATGATTAAATACACATAATTATTCATGTGAAGATTTAGGTTCAAATTATATTCGGTTCTGGCGTTTTATGAAGTTGACTTTTCATGTGAAAGCGGTATGTGATCATCACAGAAAAAAAATATACAGGCAATTTTTATTTAATTTTCCTCTCTCTTTCGGGCATTCACGACTCCTTACGACAAATTTCAAGAGAGATGGGATTCCTTCCTTGAGATACAAATTTTTGTTCCATTATAATTTACAGCTTAATGGATTGCCTGAAGTTATATTAAATTTGGAAAATTTAAAAAAGAAAATTATGTTTCTAACGGCAATATAGAAACCAATTTTGGAAAATTTAAAAATAGAACCTCATTAAAGATTAAATACATGCTCTTCGTTTAGTTGGCGCATTAAAAGCATCCATTTGTAATTTTAAAAGGGAGCGGAACACGCTTAACTGTATCAATTAAATATATTTAAATATATCGTATAAAGAGTTTTACTTTTAGTACCTCTCCAGGGCATGTGACGTTTTCCTTAAGTTTAACATTTCTTAATGGCTCTGATCATGTTGCCCGTCACTTTTAGTTACAATTTACAAAATGCAACTAAGAATACTTTAGCTATATTTTTAATTATCTATTTTAAATTTTTCATCGGTGGCTTGGAACCTGTTAGAAAAAAGAAAACTAATTCGCTTACGCTTTCTATCTATGAAGATTTTATTTTGGAAAATCATTATTTTTGAAGTAAGAAAATTTAACTGGGAATTAAGAAGAACGACTTCGAAATTTCAGTAATGATACGCCTTGATTGTCTTCTTGTGAATACTAGATATTAATTTATTCCTATTTATGAGGTCTCCATGTTCAAGGTTTCTTCTCTAAAATGGCACCTTATTAATTCTCTTTGTCGCTAGGTGGCGCTACGCTATGTGTAGTAAGACATTCAACCGAGATAAAACACCTTTTTTTAAAATTAATCTTCAATTTTTCCTTGTCTGTAAGTGGAAAAAATTAAACATTAAGACAGATTTTATTTAACGTTATTAATTTGGATTTTTCGACAGTTAGGCTCAGCACTCGTTCAATAGGAGTATTGATAATTCTCCCCAAGTAATATTTTTCTATTACACGGGTAATATGAAATTTTAGATACTTAGATAGCTTAACCACTATCTTAAGTTATCTAAATATTTATATTGTTAATATTTTGTCTGAAAAAGATAACTTTAGCATTAAAGACATAAATTTAAGTTTTACTTATAAACAAATTACTAATAACAACACTGATATACGCGGATAAAAATTCTTTAACCAGAAACCGTATAAAATATGCGCCAAATAATTATAAGTTAGCTCAAATGTTGTAGGAAAGAATTCAATAAAACAAAAGTTAACTTTTATATTTAAATTTTTTTTCATTAATATCTTCCAAATAACATTTTATAATTTCCTTATTCATCTAAATAAAACTTTATTATCTTAGATAAGGTGAATTTCCAATAAAACAGATAGGACTTAAACGTTTTTACATTCATATTACTAGTTAGAACTCGAAAGGGAAATTACAAAGTTCTAACTGAACTACGGATGGACAGTAGACCATATCCATTGAAAAAGTGTTTTATAAATTTCGAAGATTATCGAATTGCCGATTCCAGACGAATGACGTAATGGAATATCCTCTACTCACATTGTATTCCACTCAGCATGATTATTAATCATTAAAATCTTTGGTGATCCTCTGCTTTAAAACATGGTTGTTAAATACAATGTCTCTGAAAAAATGAATGCACACCAAAATGCTGCATTGCAGAAGCTAGGTGGCGTTATCTAAAATCTAGGATTTAAACCGAAAAAATAATAATAAGTTCCCTTCTATGATCTACAGAATGGATATTCTGTATTGCAGAACACTTTCCCTAGAAATGAATTTAGAATAATTTTATAACAGTAAGCAGGCTCTAAAAGCACTAAAAGGGTAATGCATACATTGTCGCGATAGAAGTACTGATATTAAGTACAATAGTGAGAGGCTATATTACAAATTTCAATTTTAAATCAAAAACACCTCGTCATTACTCGAAATATTTTTGTAAAAAAAATCAACTTTCATTTATTACCAATATAAAAAAAATATTTTGAAATTTAATTTTTAAATTTTTTGATTCCTTTAGAATAGTTTGAAAGTTTTTAAAATAAATTCTAATTTTGAATTCAAATTGAAAGTTTTTAAAATAAATTCTAATTTTGAATTCAAATTGAAAGTTTTTAAAATAAATTCTAATTTTGAATTCAAATTGAAAGTTTTTAAAATAAATTCTAATTTTGAATTCAAATTGAAAGTTTTTAAAATAAATTCTAATTTTGAATTCAAATTGAAAGTTTTTAAAATAAATTCTAATTTTGAATTCAAATTGAAAGTTTTTAAAATAAATTCTAATTTTGAATTCAAATTGAAAGTTTTTAAAATAAATTCTAATTTTGAATTCAAATTGAAAGTTTTTAAAATAAATTCTAATTTTGAATTCAAATTGAAAGTTTTTAAAATAAATTCTAATTTTGAATTCAAAAAGAAATAGCCTAGGTGTAGTGTAATTTTTAGGTTCTAAATAAAAGGGTAATGTAGTAGTGATGAGACAAATTATAAATTCGTAAAATGTGAGTTGACTACGTATTTTTTGAGCCCGATGATGATTTGCCTTGAAACAAGAAATGGCTAAATAATTTTAGTGTTTACTTTATGCGATTTGCGATTAGTTTGTACCAAAAATAGCATAACAATTTTGTTCCACAAACGTTGCATAGTTTTAAAGCTCTTTAAGATGCAATTTATTGATCAGCGTTTGGTTACAAATAGATGTCGCGACATCGCTCCAGTGAAAAAGATAATTAAGCCTAATGTTTTTTGTTAATCTGTAATTAATTTATTTATTTGTTTGTTTTTGTGTGATTTGAAAGTGTATTGAACAAACTGGTGACGTATAAATTATGGCGACTGTTTGATTACTACGAGATTAAAACTTGTGTATTAAATCATGATTATCCTCATCGGCGCTAGGTTCCGTTGAGCTATCTAGAGTAAAGGAATTGATCCGAAAGATATTAGTACTCGCTTCTTAGAAACCTAATTAGCATAAATTTAAAAGGGGTGATCGTTTCTGAATGCAATGTTTACCATATTTTACTTCCAATACAATGTTTCTTATACTGTAAACCAAAGTTAATGTTCCATTAAATCCCAAAACGGATTTTACGAAATTAACATCATAACAGTTTTTAGCATAAGTTACATAATAACCATAAGGTTGAAACTTCCTATTGTTTTAATGGTAATTGTGCGGAAACATATTTTCACCATTAACTATAGAGAAATTTTTGAACCGAAAACATAACCAGTCCTTGGTTTATTGCGTCATCATGGCAGGTGAGCATGCAAATAATAAATTAAACGGATTTAGCACATAAGCGCCATTAAAAAAAGGCAACGGTGGTTGACTGCTCGCAGTTTCTGATTTTTAGTCCCAATTTGTTTTGAAGATGTTTAGAATTTGTTTTAACGATTATGAAATGTTTTAATCTGTGGAACTGTTGGCCGAAGTGTCTATTGCACAATAGTTAAAGTAATTATCTTGAACTCTAGCGTCGTACTCGGCCAGAACAGGTGATTAGCTCCATAGATAATATACACAAGGATCGGAAGGTATGCCTTCCGTAGTGCATCTCTCTTTGCCGCGCTTGTGCAGGGGGGCCGCGCGCCAAACTTCTGCAGTTGACTTCCGCTTATGCGCAGACGAGGTCTGCCTGCTCGTTTTTCGCGCCGCCCCGTGGCACCCGTGTGACCCCTTAATCTAAACCGAGGCTTAGGATGTTTTTCAATAATTATGGAAAATACTAAACCTGACCTTTAAGGGTTATGTTTCTTTTGTTTCTAGTAAGTAGTTTATAGTCAGTTAAAACCATAGTGCCAAGATATGCTCATATGATACTATAAGATGATAACCGATAGGCCTAATGTTTATATAAAAACTTTAAAGAATGCACGTGGGAAAATTTGTTTTTCCACACGTGCATTATTTAACCATGATTCTACGCTGTACGCATGCGCTGGTTTCCGGAAGTAGAACCTACCCACTTTGTACAAAGCGCGGCAAGCTCTGCCCCGACCTTCTGATCCTGGTGTTTATTATCTATGATAGCTCTATATAGTTAGTATCGGCATGAAAATGCACAGGCAACATTCTATATAGTCTATTTTCAAAAGTATATAGAATTAAAACAAAAAGTGCACTTCATTATCAATTCCCTGCCTTTGACTGTAGACGACATGTAACTGAGAAGCAAACTATACCCTCCGCTCATCCACCTACGTTAACTTAAGAGCTTCTTGACGTCATAGGTTAATAGAAATAAGTACATGACGCTGGCGGTCCAAACGTTAATATTTGGTACTAGAGCTAGTGTCTGCTACTTTATGAACCGTGGCACACGGCTTGCTCCCTGTGCCACGGCAGAGAAGGGTCGGCACTATTCTGATACAAAAGAGGGCTTCTCTATATTACACGGTGCTAGGAAGTTTCCAAGATGTGTACTTTTTGTTTTTATATCTATATACTTTTGCTATTTTGCTATTAAACAGCGATTTAAAGGACTCTAATTAATACGCAACTTATGAGCTGATTTATTAAGTTAAAATACATGGAAGTCTAACACATTCACTCTCATTTGAAACTCTAAAATATTTTATCAGTTACGTTACTAATTGGAAATTAAATCCAAATATTTATTTTCCTCAATTGAAGTTATTACTCGTAGAGTTCTCCGGAAATTGAAGTAAACGTGGCGCCGCACCCCGCGGGAGACTCGTTAAAGAGGATTTTATTTGACTTATAGCCACATCTCGAAATTTAATATCAAGGTATTACAGTCCATAATTAGATTCAAAATTGACGGAAAAGTTGGAAGAAGAAATAAAATAAGTTGCCGAAAGTAATTTTTCTCAATAAGCGGAAACGAAGCCACGTGCGGAAATATAATCGTAGCTCCAGGTAAGCCACCTACTAATCAATCAAAACGATAATTAGTACTTTTTGGCGGAAGTTGTAATGATGAGAGTTGTTGAACTTTAGTATTCATTCTGGTGATACATCTATGCCGTAAACACAGGGTGTTTCTGATACGCATAACATAAATGAAAGGGTTTGTTCTTTGGTTCAAACTGAATGGAAAGTGTCATAGAACATGGGATCTACAACATTTAGTTACGGAGATATGGGACCTCATACATTGGCTCCTGAAACATGGAGTAAGACATCAGTCTGCCCAATTTTTTAGGCCTTACAATTTCAAAGATCTTCAAGCTTGGAACGTTATTGAACCTTTGTCTAGTAGATGTGTACTGTTGAATGGATAAAAGTATGCCTACATTGATAAAGCAAAGCCAATTGAAAGTGTTGTAGTATTTCAACATCTGTTAGCCTTACGTACAAGAGTAAGGTACCTTTTATTCGCATTTTGTTAACATCGATATTTCGAAATGTCCACCGTCAGCATTAATACAAACACGAGCCGTCTTTCGAACGAGATTGTCTAATATTTTAAACAAGATGGGCAGGCTGATGTGTCTTCCTCCTCCTCCACCAGTAAGACTATTTCCTTGATTTAGGGAGTCCAAAATCTCCGTAACTAAGCGTCATGGCCCCCATGTTCTTTGACACTTTCCACTCAGTTTGATATAATAAGCACACTAGAGTCAAGAAATCATACATATGGGTTCATAGAAAAAATTGAGCTATGAAAGTGAAGGCATTACCAAAATATTTAAGTAATTATTGGCCTAAAAATCTCATAACTTTATTAGTTCAGTTTTGTGAACTTGTTTAACATGGGCTATAAAATAATATTTTCGATAAATATTTTGGTCGTATAAGGCAATATTAAATATTGTTCAAAACACATTCTTAGTACTGGTGAGTATTAGTAGCTATGAATCAGGAGAATTTAATGATGTTTCTAAACGTTAAGATGATTCGATACTGTTAATAAATTTATTTTGTTCTCTAAAACCTGCATTTTTGACTCAACATATGTAACATACGCAATATTTTCAAACAGTTCTATAATACGCTACATTTCCCGCCATATCCAGACAATGTAAACCCCAATTATAAACCATTTAAAGCATAAGTTTTTTTATTTATTTAACAAGTGGCGAGGTGATGCGTGGTCACTGAGCCAGTAAGGCACCTGTGTGACCGCCCTCTAAAATGAAAAAAAAGGAACTACTGCGCCGCCATTTTCTTATTTATATATAAGATATGTTCCATAAGTTTGTCACTGGCTACTGAGAGATTGTCACGAAATGACGTAGGTGATACGTCATAGATTCTCATAAAGCGAAGCCTGGTGAGACGCTGTCAAAGGCTTAGTACAGACTATTGATTACCAAACCGAGTGTAGTCAATTCAGTAATTCTCTTGCATTACGAAGCATATGTAGTGTCATACTTATGGAACATATCTTATAAACTTATGTTTAAAGTAACGTTGTACTTTTCAACAGTGTTAGACCTTACTTGAAAATTTCAGATTATTACCTACACGATAAATTATTTTCAAAATACACTACGATTCCTTCCTAATGTTATCAGTTGTTAACTCTACGGATGTTTATTTATCAGCCAAAATAAAATGCCAATGAATTATGGTGTATAAAAATACGAGCAGTTAATTTATAAAATTACGAGACGCACGAAGAAAGCAAAATTATATTAAAATTTTCCTTCTTATTGAAAAACGGATCACGATTCTTGACTTCAGCCATGTATAAAAATCGTCTTTCGTACAACAAAAAATAGTCGAGACTACGATAAAAGATACGTGTGTTCCATTGCCCGCTTTATAATCAACAATTTGAAGAAGGATTATTATGAAAGATAAAATAAAATATAATCAATGATAAGTATGGTTGTTCGTTTTGCTGCACAACTTAGAACATAATACATCTTAGAGAACTCTTGCGGGATAAAATCATTACACAAAAGCTACAATAACAATTCTGGCCAATTTATTTTGATAAACCATGTAAAATATGTATATACAGTAGTTGCGAATTTCATGTTGTAGTTGGTTTGAGACCAGTATACTATTTTCTATTGCAAAAATTATATACTGATACGTAGCCAGGTACAGAATGGTTTTTTTAAGTTAATATCATCAAAACTTGGTTATTCTTAAACATGGTTTTTCTATCTTTGTAGTTCATCTTTCGGAAAGGTCAAATAAGAAACGCACGAAAAGTAATTTAAAGCAGTGTTTTGATCTTAATTATATTTTTAGTACAAAACATTTTCTTTTTTGTATCTCAGATACGTTTCCCTGATTAATCTGAAATACGAAGAGGGCCGGCTAAATGAAGGAATGCGAATATTCAAGAAAGTATCTCACCCAAATGTACACAACACGTATTCAAAAGTCAACGAACCCCCGCTGCTAGTAACATCAGGTATTTCCCGAAAAAACGTTGACTGTTAGGCGCCTACGTTCGGTTTCTTTCGCAATATCGAACGGGGGAAATAATCAGAAAAATCTCGTTTTCTTTTTTTTTAAATTTATTTCATTGGGTTCATTTCACTTTCATAATCTTTAACTAACAGCTTTGAGCGGTAAATTTTAAGGTAAGAATGTGGAAAATAGGCCTTTATAGAAAGTTCTAAAGGAATTATGGGTACTTGTCCCCTCTTGTAGTTCAAACTGAGTCAGTTCAGTTCAGCCAGTTTTGTGTTATAAAAAACACGAACTGGAGGCAAGATTTGGAGAGATAAAGCAGACTGATAAAATGGTGGGCTTTTTTTAAAGCTTTTGTTCTTCGTTTGTGTTTCTCTACTTTGTGCCAGCAAATCTTATTCATATTATGCCGAACTATTCTAATGTTGATATTTGATACTCGTATGAATTTATAATGATTAGATCTAACGTAAAGTATATTTATTTAAGAATTTTGATCTAAGCCTTGGTTGTTGAGTTTAGTGACGTCACTTCCGAGAGAATTTCGGTGACGTATGGCTGTTATAATGCGCAGGCGCGGCGGGACAAATCAACAAGGTGCGCAAGCCGTAAAAACTTTCTATAAAGGCCTATTCATCGTTTTGTAATGGGATATTACGTTTATTGGGTCAAGTTTGAATAATATTGGTACTAATTATTTTTTGCGTATTTTTGGCATTAGAACCTCTGGGCATTAACGCTGATGCAGTTATAAAACGTTGGGGCATTGAATATTAATTTTTCTGTAAGCACCAAGAGCATAGAAGAGTTCGAAAATATTAAAAATAAATAAAAAATTTAAATATTCCGACATATGGCAAAGCTTACCTTACTCTTGCATATTTGACCAATTCATTCTTTTTGTATGAAAATGTTAGCTTACTTGAACAACACGAAATTCCATCGCTATGTAACATGTAAAATGCATACCTACTAAAATTTATTTTAAAATGTAGAACCAGGGATAGATTTAATTTTAGAAGTAGGAATGGAGAACAGAGTAATGGTGGCGCGCGTCAAAGACCCGGATCCCCTTCCACGGGACGGAGGGGTATGAAAGAAGAGGCCGGTCATAGCGACAGAGGTGAAAAGGAATTAGGTATTTTTCGCTGTCCCCTTCAGCAGCATCATCAAAACGTAGCTTAAGTGAGCCAATAAGATAATTTAAAACTTTCCGTTACTTGCTGGAGGGAGGGGCTCTATACTGGGCTATGAGTCGGACTGAAGTAAATACTAACCGTTCTCCATTCCTACTTCTAAATTTAAATCTATCCCTGGTAGAACTCATTATAAAACGTGACAAAAAAATGAAAACAAAAACAATAGCCTTGATTTTCAACATCAATTATCAATGGTGAACCTCTTTTGGGAAAAAGAGCGTTTCTTAATTGCATTTTAACAGCCGTATAAACCCAAAAATTAATTGCGCATATACTTCAATTTTTAGTCTGAACAATTTCATCTTTTTCTCGCTTATTAGTGAAGCACGGTCTCACACGAGTAACTTTGATTAATTTTAATTTAGCACAAAAGCAAAACAAATTTACAATATATCAAAGTGTAATATTTCTTATACCCATAAGATGGGGTATTCTTTGCGAACGATTATTTAAATTATCCGAACAACGATGAACACTTTGAGGATGATAATTTGTGAACTAACAGTTTTTAATTTGGATTAAATTGGATTTTTTTCTGAATTTTAAAAACATTAGATGCAAATTTCTAAAAGCAAGTTCATCTAAATTACATCTAAAACTTTTTCTGTTTTATGAAAACTTGAGATGATAAATATTTTAATAATAAGAATTTAAGCTTTTTCTACGAAGTTATATTCGCACTATGCATGTGGCTTCTCAATAGGTGGACATCTTTACAATGTATAGAAGGATGGTGGCTAGCACAGTGGGGAGAGAACTTTAAAGGAGTATGCCTATGGGGAGTTACCCGGTTTCTATTTTCCATCGAAACATGCTGAAGTTAATGGTAATAGTTAGTACGGGACTCTGTTGGTAAAACAACCCAATCATGACTTGTTTCGGCGAACTGGACGGCAAAATGTCTGAGAACAAAAGTTAAAAAGAACCCTCTGCAATTCGGACCTACCACCTTTTCGGAACACCTAGAATATACTTTCCAATAACAAAAATCGATCTAGTCACGGTCTTAGAAGTAACTGCCAAATTCATTGGCCAATTAGTAAGTAGAGATTTCACATGTATTCAGATTTAGAACATTAACTTCTGAAGCAAACCTATTTTGGGTTTAAAATATTTCAAATAAATGATTCTTATCCACGTTTGATAATACAACATAGATTTCATGGACGGAGTTTCGTGTGTGTGTATGTTTGTACAGATCTGATAACAAGTTTGGTTAGGAACTGGTTAAAATAAGCTCCAATACCGGCTCAAGCTCGTATCGGGAAAGGAAGATTTGGAACAAGTACATCGTTCACATTAGCTTTAGTAGCGCTTCTGAATTTTATACTAATTTTGCACCTCTACAATAGTGTAAGAGATTCACACTTCAAGAAGTATATCGTCTCCAAATTTCTTATACTAATTGAAGAAATTTTAAGCTATTGTTAGGTTTTAAGTATGGTTTTCACTTGACCGAAAAACACTACTTTGCAGCTGGACGTCAAACGTCAGATTTGTTTTTTACGTTGTCGCCCAGCGTTATAGCGTTTTCACTTAGCGTAGTTCATGCAAATAATGGAACCAAGGCTTAACAGATAAACTGAACACTGCACTAATTGCGGCCCATCTATTGTCTTTCTTCGTTGCAATCTTAGTTTCTAATATCATACATATTTGTATCGTTCCTAACCTCTTCAATAAACCTTTCAGCATTTAACTTCGGCATTCTCAGGGATTTGTACTAGTTATTGACTCGATCAGGTACGAAATAAATAAAAAGATGGCGGACCGCGGACGGCCTCTTTCGAACACGCGTGGTCGAAAATGACGTCACGACTCTAGCTTATTGCTGATTGGCTCGCGCAGAGCGTTAACGTTGAACGCGGCCGAAAAAATAGAAAGCTAACATCGCCACACTCAACGTAATTTCTGTCCAGCGTAACTAGGTTTTTTTTCGGTTGTCGCTTGACGTCGGGCGAAAAGTCGTGATTTACGCCAAGTGAAAACCATGCTTTAAAGGCCGATTTCCATCGAAAACAGTTCTACCGAACTGAAAACTGAGCATCGAGACTAACAATGGAGCGGCCGTGCCGATTTTCGAATCCCTGCTGGGGTAAAAGATGGAAGGGCTCTAGCTAACTGAAAGCCGTGCAATGTGGTTCTAGCGAACTAAAGATACACAATAGAGAATTTCCTTAAGGGGAAAGCAAAAATTCGAGAGGAAATAAATTTAAAAGGATTTCTATTGTTCATCTTCAGTTCGCTAGAACCACATTGCACGGCTTTCAGTTAGCGAGAACCCTTCCAACTTTTGACCCAGCGGGGATTCGAAAATCGGCACGGTCGCTTCATTGTTAGTCTCGATGCTCCGTTTTCAGTTAGCTAGAACCGTTTTCGTTGGAAGTCGGCCTTTAAAATAAGAGCTGGATCGAAGCCTATTTCCATGGAAAGGTGATTATACGTATAAGCAGAAGTGGTATGATACTAGAAGTATTGAGCTAACCAAATTCTTCACTCGGCATTAGTGAAAAGACTTGATAAAACACAAACGGTTGGCCCTCTAGTGGCGGTTTCAGAATTTTTCCCTCCAAAACGTGAGACGCTCGCGGTGGTAGACGGCCGAACTAGATTCAAGGAGCCGGGTCAGTGTTCTGCGGCTTTAGGTTGAGGGGAAGGGGGTAGGAAATGTTTTTGGAACTCGACCAATTTTTCTCTCTCTAGTTTTAGCGCGTGGGAAGCGGCATAAAATCCTCAAATTTGTTCACTAGTGCCAGGATCTATTACCAATGCTAGAGCCCTTCACCATAGATAATAAACACCAGGATCAGAAGGTCGGGGCAGAGCTTGCCGCGCTTTGTACAAAGTGGGTAGGTTCTACTTCCGGAAACCAGCGCATGCGTACAGCGTAGAATCATGGTTAAATAATGCACGTGTGGAAAAACAAATTTTCCCACGTGCATTCTTTAAAGTTTTTATATAAACATTAGGCCTATCGGTTATCATCTTATAGTATCATATGAGCATATCTTGGCACTATGGTTTTAACTGACTATAAACTACTTACTAGAAACAAAAGAAACATAACCCTTAAAGGTCAGGTTTAGTATTTTCCATAATTATTGAAAAACATCCTAAGCCTCGGTTTAGATTAAGGGGTCACACGGGTGCCACGGGGCGGCGCGAAAAACGAGCAGGCAGACCTCGTCTGCGCATAAGCGGAAGTCAACTGCAGAAGTTTGGCGCGCGGCCCCCCTGCACAAGCGCGGCAAAGAGAGATGCACTACGGAAGGCATACCTTCCGATCCTTGTGTATATTATCTATGCCTTCACTTCTAGTCTCATACCACTTCTGGTATAAGTAAAATCCATTTTATTTTCTGCAGGTTCTTAGAGTTGACTATGTTTTCTATTTTTATAAATTCTGAAATTTAATTGAAATCTCTCTGCTGTGGTATTTGTTGACATTGTTTTTATAGTTACACTAACACACGCAGATCTTACAATACGTAATGCTACTTGTTTTTAGGAACGCTTCATTTCTATCAATACAATTTTCAAGGTAAGTAGTTTACGTTATATGTATTTCAAGGCGAATAGAAACCAGTTTAAGGATATTCACCTTTTCTGATTATGTTGTTTGTTTTTAGGGAATATATTTTTTTGCGTTTATTTACATTTTTAAAACCAATAAAAGTCTTTTCCTTACATGGCTTTCATACAGTTTGGAAAATATGACTTAGCAAAAGGCTTTAAAAGGAAATTGTTTCTTTCACATGGGGATCAAAGGTTTTAAAAAGACAACTTTAACATTAGATACACCGTTAAATTAATGGGGGTAGGAAAACTGTAACAGTTGACAAAGAGTAAATATTTTTGACAAGAAACATTACACTATTTATTATTTTGCGTTTTTGAAAACGTCTTATCCTTGTTACACCACGTTTCTAGTTTTCTACTATCGGTTTTGTGGCTACGTCTCAGCTAACCAAGGATTATCTAAATAATATCAGGGATCCTAGGGAAAAACGTTCAAATAATGCGGAACAGGAACTATTTTTGGTATTCCGAACTATAAAATCACACCAGAAGAGTGTATTTTCATACGTTACTGATTTGTTAACTATTGACGTTGGGAAATAGTGAGTGAGTGGCCCTTACACTAAAGAGTGGCAATGCGTTCAGTGCACGAAACCACATAGACCGCTTTTGCACAGGTATCGGCACCAGATATCTGGCAGCCCGGCTGTATGAAAGCCCTAGTTTTCTAATTTTTTCGCGGTTAAGTGGGGAATGGCAATCTTTCGAATAAATGAAACGGGGTATGTATTTCGTCCATAAACAAAATAATTCTAGGAAAACTGGACATCCCTTTGGTAGATAGATGTATAACGACTTTAATAAAGAATGATTATTTAAAGAGTGATAAATATTTGAGAGAAATTCTTACCTTCCTTTAATTTGAAAAAAAAAAATGTTTCCAAGGCTGGTTTTATGTTTCAGAAAAACTCACAGCTTTTGACCTCGAAACACGAACATAAAATTAACATGGGGAATAGACCATTTTCAAAAGTCTGGGATAAAGTAGAGTTTCATGTTTGATCGCCTTGTTTTCTTAAGAGAGAACATCTGGCGTGTGTATCCAATAATTTTAGATATGAAGACTTTTCAATCTACATGAACTTTACAGGTTTTCCTTAGTTTAAATTTACATGAACCTGGGCGCTTAAATGCGAACATCAAAAATAATTGCATAATAAGCTTGCTCTTTATACTTAAAGGATTTAAGATGGATCACTTAATTACCACATTTTTAAAACATGTTTAACAGATGTTAGGGAATGTTGTGGCCAATACCGTCACGAGCGTTTGTGACCCCCAAAATTTAAATTGCCTTCTACACTGTTAAAAAATGTTGTCCAAAATTGGATGTAAATGGATCCAAACGGCTGACTCTGAGACAGCACAGTTTTTCGTCTATTTTTGGATAACGTAATTTGCGTCCAAAAAGGGACGGTCAAATGATAAGCCAGATTTGGAGTCTCATCCAAAATTGGATCCAAAATCATCTATTAAGGGATCAATTATTACCCAGAAATGGTCAGGATGTCATCCAATTTTTACGCAAGTGGGCAAAAATGTTCTAGTATCCTCCCAATATTGGACTAATTTCAAGCCAATATTGGACTAATATCAAGCTTATATTGGACTAATATCAAGCCAATATTGGACTAATATCAAGCCAATTTTGGACTAAATTCAAGCCAATATTGGAAAAATATCAAGCCAATATTGGACTAAATTCAAGACAAGATGGGACAAATTTCTAAACGATATTGGACTAATATCAAGCTCATATTGGGCTAACATCGAGCCCATATTGGAGTAATATCGAGCCCATATTGGTGTAATACCTAACCAACACTGGACAAATGTCGAAAAATAATTGGCTCATATGAAGTCAATATGGATGCTAGATTCTTTACTTCACCGAGTGATGTATGCTATGGAGAGGTTCTGTTCTCGACGTATCCATCTGTCTTTGTGTGTGCCTATCTGTCTGTCGTTACACCCCAAGAGATTGCTTTCGCAGATTCCTAATCTGAACAAAAGTGTTCTCAATTTCACAGTTCATGTGTTCAAAATTCACAGTTAGCGGAATTGTGGAATATTGGAAGTTACACTGACCACTATTCTCTTTTCTGTCGTCCCCAATCTAACTACACCATTTTCTGGTCTTTCAGACACTCGCGAAAGAGGCGTATTCTAGGAGTCAAACGTCAATAATAGCTAGGTTCAAATGATAATAGGGTAAACCTCTCTTAAAGCGATACAACTAAAAGTATGATAAGTAACTCTCGATAAAAATAAATAATATCGAATAATTTTAATAAAATATTTGAGAAAAACCTATCTTAACCAAAAAATCTGTAGTCAAAGTTTATATGGGACGAGTAAGGAAGATTGGGTCACTGGATACATTTCATAGTTTATATAAAGCGAGTAATTAAGACATGAAGCTCTTTCCAAATTTAATGTATGACGAGTATTGATATCGTTAGTTAATAAAAACGGAATAAAGAAGTTTTGAGGTAAATGACCAAAAGATGTTTCAAGCGTGACTCTCTGAAATATTGTAGGGCAGTATTTTTTTACCTCTCTGGGGGAAGGCTTTCTTGTCTGTGTTTTGTTTCAACTTCTGCAGTTGCTTATCAATAAAGAGAAATGATTGATGAGAAATAGGTAAATATTTATGTAGGAGATCCTCAAATATGATTTCGCTCTCCCTTTTTTACCTTAACCCTTTTATATACATTAACCCCTCTTTGTTCGAGTCTAGGGTGTTTATGTTGAGATATGGATGGGTTTCGCACCAAGAATCGAAGACATGCATTTTTGGATTAAAGCTACCATTTTTGGACCTTCACATCACTTCCCATCCAAATTTGGACTATTTGTGCAAATTTGGATAGTTTAAGCACCAAGAATCGAAAGCATCCATTTTTGGATTAAAACTACCATTTTTGGACCCTTACATCACTTGCCATCCAAATTTGGATTACTTTGTGCAAATTTGGACAGTCATTGGACTCATTTTTCTAACAGTGTAGTTCCCTTTTGAAGTATGTCACTGTGACGGTACGGAAGAAAATTCCAAGGCGATCTCGCTTAATTAACTGGCAGCATGGAAATTCGTGTTCATTGGTAGTGGATTTTGGTTTACTTTTAAAAGAGGAAAAGGTTTAAAATGTTTTTAAATCCAGTACAAATGGACTGTATATAGTATAAACTGGCAGATAATTAACCAAGCGATAGCTCTTTCGATAGTGAACGAGATTGTCCATATATTTCAGTAACATTATTGTTGCCTAATATATTGGTTGTTTTCCGTAACCTTTCGACATCATTCTCTTTGTTTTCATCTGTAGGCATTTCGTCGGTAGATGTTTGAATAATGCTGGCTTCGTCAGTGATGATGGAATGACACTAGCTTCGTCCCTTGATGTTTGGATGAAACTTACATGGTTTTTTAATGGCTGAGTGAAACTGGGTTGGTCAGTTGATATTTGGCTGATACCAGAAGTGAGATGAGACTAGAAGTGAAGGGCTCTAGCATTGATAGTAGATCCTGGCACTAGTGAACAAATTTGAGGATTTTATGCCGCTTCCCATGCGCTAAAACTAGAGAGAAAAAAATTGGTCGAGTTCCAAAAACATTTTCTACCCCCTTCCCCTCAACCTAAAGCCGCGAAACACGGACGCGGATGCTTGAATCTAGTTCGGCCGTCTTCCGCCACGAGCGTCTCACGTTTTGGAGGGAAAATTCAGAAACCGCCACCAGAGGGCCAACCGTTGGTGTGTTATCAAGAATATTCACTTTCGCCGAGTGAAGAATTTGGTTAGCTCAGTACTTCTGGTCTCATATCACTTCTGCTGATACTGGTGCCGTCAGTAGATATTTCGGTAACAATCGTTATTGAAAAACTTAGGAAACGGAAATTGTTAGTACATAGAGACTTTTTCTGAAGGAAGACTCTAAGAAATTGCACACCCTTGTTACCTGAAAATAATATTTCAAATAATGAAACGAACTTAATAATGCTGACTCGCCATTTTAACGTTTCGTTATTGACCGTGACTACAAACAATGACACCTAAAACAGGTGTGAAAACCCATACTTGCTAAATCTTAAGACCAAAATTGTGACTGAATCGCCATGTTGTTTTCATAAAAATGAAGGAATTGTGATGTGACCAGAAGAGAGACTGCCCCGATAGCACGACACCTCACTTTAGATTCTTTGCGCTGCCAAAAGCGTATAGCTTTTGCTGCCTATCTTAATTCTGTCTGGTTTTATCTGCCTTTCCCTGAGTATCTTACAAGTTACGAATATAATACTCATTGTGAGTGAGATCTAATTTGGTTTTAATTTAATTTCTTGAATATTTCCTAAAGAAAGAATCTATGAAAAATAAGCGAAAACATGGTTCAAAAAAAAATTGAACATGAGGGAATAGCTCTTCTCTTTATCAACGCGTGCTACTTGGTAAGACGCAAAAGAACATGAAAATATGAAAAATAATTCCAAATTTCCATGTATAATAATTTTTTGGGAAAATAAAAAAAATATTAACAAGTTTTTCAATTAACTGATGTTTATACTCTGTCTTTTAAGCTAAAATTATGAGCCAATCCATTTTTTCACTTATTTTTAAGTTTTTCAAGTCTTTGTTTGGAAAGACATTTTTAATTAACACGCTTAAGAATACAGGAGGCCGGCTCTAAAATGCGATATGGGTTTAGCTTATGTTGATTGTTCTATTGTTTTTAAAAGTGAAATTTCGGAATTAATTGTTTACAGCACATTTTCCCATAAGGATTTTTTAATGACGGGTGCTAACCTATATTTTTTCAAACTCTTTATTATTTAGGAACTATTTTTTAGTCTTTTAGTTAATGAAGGTAATTGTTTTTCATGATGGTAAGATTATAAAATGATCCAGTGTTGAAAGAAAACTTTCCATTGAAAACTTAAAAGCTAAATTTTGCAAAAGTTTAGCCAAGTGAAGGCCAACACATAATTTAACAAAGCAATAATTCTTTATTCTTCTATTTCACAGATTATACGAATGTGTACCAATAACACTGCTACTTACTGGAAAGGTACGCTACCTTTCCATGAAAAACCACTACTTACTTTTACAAAAGTCTATACAGTATAACCAAAAGCGGATTATGCTTCACACATAAAGTACGTAAGTCCCACTTTTCCATAGCTTTGATCATGGATTTCATGATATTCCCGAAGTAAAAACTAAGCAGACGAACAAAAAAGCTTTTAACCAATCATGATCCCCCTAACCATAGATAACCTCTTTAATGCCAGACCAATAGGCGACGGCTATTACTATTTTCTTGCATGGGACCTCGACTCGATCTCGCCCTCGACATAACCGGGAGGCCCGGAAGGCGAATTTGCGGTACCGTTCCGTAGTCGTTATAAAATATTCAACGTTTTAAAGCTCAAGTTTCGAAATGTTTTGAGACATTTACTTAGTCTTCAACTAAATATGATAAGATTTTCTTTAAATTTCAACAGAAAAATAGCTCTGCGAATAAAATTAGACACGAAAACTACACTAAGCCTTGGCTAGATATCAGCGGCTGAGGCCGAGCGGCGCATCTCGAGCTGCCGGCGGCCGGGCTTGCCGTAACGGCGAGAACAGAAAAATACCTCATTAAAAAACAGATGCACGGCGTCTTAAATAGGCCAAGCAAAAGCTACCCAGATTGATAGGATCTTCGTGCCTTACTCCCAAATAATCTTTCGTATTGTGAATAGTTTTAACTAAAGAATATTTCAGACACTCTACTCAATATTTATACTAATTCCCTAATTTCAACAGAAAAATAGCTCTGCGAACAATAATAGACTCTAAAACTACACTAGGCCTTGTCTAGGTAACAGCGGTATCCCGATTCCCGAACCGCCGGCGGCCGAGCTCGCCGTAACCGCGAGAACAGAAAACATTCCTCGTAAAAAACAGATGCCTGGCGTCTTAAATAGTCCAAGCAAAAGCTACCCAGATTGATAACATTTTAACGCCTTACTCCCAAATAATCTTTGGTATTGTGAACAGTTTTATCTAAAGAATATTTTAGATACCCTACTCAGTCTTTATAGTAGTTCTCGAATTTAGGTACGTGGTAAATCGGTTCTTTAGGCAGAAGGATCCGATGGATCCGAAGGAGCCGCGTTACTGAACTATTTCCCTCCGCGTAAGGGGAGGTTCTTTCCTAGGAGCATAGAGAATATCGTGTAGCTCCCCAAGGCACATGTTACGTACTTCATGTGTAAAGCCTAATCGGCTTCTGGTATAACAGTGTTAAGCATGGTTTTCACTTGGCGTAAATCACGACTTTTCGCCCGACGTCAAGCGACAACCGAAAAAAAAACATAGTTACGCTGGACAGAAATTACGTCGAGTGTGGCGATATTAGCTTTCTATTTTTTCGGCCGTGTTCAACGTTAACGCTCAGCGCGAGCCAACCAGCAATAAGCTAGAGTCGTGACGTTATTTTCGACCACGCGTGTTCGGAAGAGACCGTCCGTGATCCGCCATGTTTTTACTTATTTCGTTCCTAATCGAGTCAGTAATTAGTACAAATCCCTGAGAATGCCGAAGTTCAATGCTGAAAGGTTTATTGAAGAGATTAGAAACAATTCAAATCTGTATGATAGTAGAAACAAAGATTGCAAAAAAGAAAGACATAGATGGGCCGCAATTAGTGCAGTGTTCAGTTTATCTGTTAAGCCTTGGTTCCATTATTTGCATGAACTACGCTATAACGCTGCGCGACAACGTAAGAAACAAGTCTGACGTTTGACGTCCAACTGCAAAGTAGTTTTTTCGGTCAAGTGAAGACCGTAATAATTGCAAAGTCTATATAACAGTGTTAAGAAGTGTATTTGTTTTTTCGCAGTTTATAATGTACAGGGATTATTTTGAAAAAATGCTGATAATTGCAGCAAAGCCCACCGTATGTAGCAGCTCCAACGACGGTACATAAGTCAACTAGTTTGATTTTTGTATCAAATCTCAAAATTATGGCCGTGCAAGTCCATTTCGTATGGCTCCCGTTTAAGCAGTATATATGCACACATATTTCTATTACAATGAAGTTCTTATTAAGGGAATGCACCATTTAGTGTGTAGCCTGACTTTCATTACTCAACAAAGCTAATATAGCCAACATTTTCGACATTATTATTTATAATACTGCACTTTCTTGATTTAACTATGTTACCGCTACAGATTGATCAAAGAGAAAATTGTTATTTGTTCAATTTTTTAACTTACACTCCTTAAGGAAAAAGGTTTGCTAATTGAAGCCTGATCAATTTTGTGATAAATATATTTATTACCTTGTGTTGAGTTAAGGCTGGTTTTCATTGGCCCAAAACGCAGGAAAATCCTCGTAGTGCACCGTTTTCTCAGCGCTAACTTGCCGCAAACTTTCGCGTTTTCTAGGCGGTAATCTAGGAAATGGGTTTCTATTTTTCCAAAGAAAGACAAGCGGGGGGCCAATAGGAAGAGACGAATGTGAGACGTCATAGGCGTGGTTTAGGAGAAGTTTTTTCGACGCCATTTTTTTTCGAAAGAAGGCGTTTGTGTTGTCAAGTTAAATTTCTAAAAATGTATATTCCCGAAGAATTTGTTAAAGTTCGGTTTGATCATTACTTACATGATAAAAATTAAAATACAATAAAGTTTTAAAAAAAATAGATTGTTTGCTATTTGTGGAGACCAAGGCTTACCAGTTCTGTTGAAAATGCACCAATAGCAACCAATCGATTTTCTTAGACTTAATTGTCTTCGTAAAAACGTTCATTTTATCATATATAGCGATTAAGCCAACTTCTTTAACAAATCGTTAACTATACAATTTTATAAATTTAACTGGCCTTTAATTAAAAAAAATGGCGTCCGTGTAAAATTAAAAATATGGAAAATTTAAAAAGGAGCAAGTCGTTTCTCATGGTCCTTGCACCGGTCAGTGTCTCAGCAATACCTCGAGAGCCTTGCTATTCCAATACACTCCTAACGGCATGATTAAAATCATGCTATGAGGTTTCAACTTCAGGTTAAAAACCAAAATAATTCTCTCCCAACAGGGAAAGCTTTCAGAATGGTGGAACGCTCCTAAAGAGCAAAAAAAAGCATTCAAGTTAATAAACAGTACACTTTCACTTTGTTATATGTTACGATCTGTTCTGACTCGTTGGTTTTGTAGCAATATAATGATGAAAAAATATTGACCTTTCGTTTCTCCTAAGGCAACACCTATGAAAACGTTACCATGGTAACGTAGCACTTTTCTGACGTGACTTCCGCAAACCATTTCGCGATAAGCCGAATTCGGTGGTTGCTTCTGAGAGAGCTTGGCGGATGTTTATGGTAAAGTCTGCTTATTTACAAACATACCGTTAACAAATTTTAGTATTTATAGTATGCCTTTAAGCAGATTATGAGTACAAATCATTTCCGCAATTAATACGCACTGATCTACCTTAAGATGAGTAGTTTCAATAATTTTCTTCACTTCCGCTAGAGTAAAACGTCACCGGACGTTCAAGGTAAACTTCCTCTATTTTTCTGTGGCTGCAAATTCCTGTAGTTTGGAAGTTTCATTCGAGTGACCGAGGCTTAGGTAAGCTAAATAAGTCTTAAAAACGTTTATAGTTTGATGGGTGACTTGAAGCAGTTTGGCAAATATTTTAATTACAATTTGTTTACTTTGAATCAAAATGAAGCAAGAAAATGAAACCGAAAATATAATGATAGCCTTCAACCGTAGTTTTTCGTCTTTATTTAAATGCGTGTAGCCGCTAATTCCGCTGCATATTTTTGGGGTGAATCGTGCTCACGTGCTGTGATCACGGAATAAACCGTGGACTGCTAAAGTTGTCCGTTCTGCCTGAGCTACTTCTCTATAGTGCGTGGTACAAAAATAGGTTTCCGCTCAAATTACCATTAAAACAATTTAAAGTTGGATACTTTTGTTGAAAATGTTATTAATGACAATACGATCAACAAATTTCTTGCTTACACGCAGACAAACTCTTCTGCGGATTTCGTCCTTATATCAAAAAATAGCATTGGGAAGTCACGAGATGTTTATGGAATTCAGTTTGAAGATAATAACCTACTATTAAATTATTTTGAAATCGTAACTGATCCAAAAATTTCAAACTTGTACACCTACTAGCACGTAGCCATCAAACGCGAGTGTAAAAATTAGAAGTATACTATACACAAAAAATTCAAAACTATTGCACTTACTATTTATAACCCCTAGTACTTTCGATTCTATCGAAATCTTTAATAGTAAATCAAAGAATAAAATTTATTGAATTAAGGAACTAATATTTTGAAACGAGAATATAATAAAGCCCGAGGGCCACGAATTTATGCTCGAGTTATTACTAGAATGAATAAGAAATTAATGTATAAAAGAATAGACTTAACAAACAGCTAAAAATAACGAATATTTTTCTTATTTGCTTTATTTATATTTTTCTATTATTCTTCGGGGTCGTTGTTAATCTAAATTATAAAATCAAGAAAAGCGGTCGCTATCATGGCACGCAATGTTCCCGAAATAAAAGAGGGATAAGTGACAGCGGCTTTAGCTGTTGACAGAGCGTCCAGGGCGTAAAACTTATAACTTTAAACCATAAAAAAGACACTGAAAACAATATATTTTTGAAGTTCTCTGTATTTAAAAATGGTTTCAATTGAGACTACGTCTTCAAACTTCTATTGATTTAAATTTTAAATACCGTCGGAACACCAGCCGAATTTTACTGCAATTTTAATATAATATAATTTTATTTTATTTTTAAATTTCTTTATTTTATACAATTATATAATCACTAGCTGTTACCCTCGACTTTGCTCAAATCGAAATTTTAATAAACGGTTAGATTTTATAGTAATATTGTATTTATAATATATATTTATTTATAGTAACTATAGTGCATATAGTAATTTAGTATTTATGGTACCATAGTACAGTATTTATTTAGATTTTTAAGGTTTATAATAACAGGCATCACTTTCTTAAAAAAATACCTTGAAAAAGCAAAAGATAAGTGCTTAAAATTAATTGGCGGAATTAACAGATATTCATATTTGCAGTTTTAAAGGCATTGTTATAAATCAATTATTTAAAAAAAATGACTTATGATATTTTTTCATCAAAATTATAATAGTGCCTTTAGAACTGAATATTTGAATAGCTATGGCTTCATCCAGTTAATTTTGACAACTTATCATATACATTTTGAAGGACTTTTATTCCAAATTCACTTTTATACTATTCTCTTTTGGTAGAAAAACAATAAATCCGATTCTGTGTTGTTACCTTTCGAATAATCAAGGTAGTTATGATATAGGAAACTAACAGATTAAACATGAAGAAATGTGATATTGATCTTGATATTACAGCTCATAGTTTCTTGGCGCTGTACTCGTTAAAGCCACCTTCATTGTTTAGGCCTACTAAGTAAAAGAAGTTTCCTATATTTCTCAAGGAAACAGTTAATGGGATAGTTTCTTAGCGTAGGGAACTAGCCCCAGCTTCACTAACATAATATCATATAGAAAACAAAAATTAAAAACTGAAGAACAGAAGCCGTTTCATCCTTTTCTTAGCAGCAGTCGTGTATAATAAGAAGCAAAAGTGTAAGTTCTCGGCAGTGCACCTGTTTTATAACCACCGTTAGAATTTCAATCCTTATTATCATATTGACGTAAGCAACTTAGAGTGGTTCCGGATGGTAGAGCTTTCTGAAGGATAAAATATAAAAGTTGTCTGCTCTAGGAGACGATGCGAATACGATGAAATGACGCAGAAAAGGCATGTATTGTGTAAAACTACGGCAAATAACTCAACGCTGAGGCAAATGACACTGAGTTTGCAACAGTTTGAAAAATAGCTTTATCTTTATCAGTGTATACAGAAGTAAGATGAGACTAGGAGTAAAGAGCTCTAGCATTGGCACTAGTGAACAAATTTGAGGATTTTATGCCGCTTCCATCGCGCCTACCATAGAGAGAAAAAAAATGGTCGAGCTCCAAAAAATTTCCTACCCCTTTCCCCTCAACCTAAAGCCGCGGAACACGGACGCGAGTGCTTGAATCTAGTTCGGCCGTCTACCGCCACGAGCGTCTCACGTTTTGGAGGGAAAATTCAGAAACCGCTACCAGAGGGCCAACCGTTGGTGTGTTATCAAGAATATTCACTTTCGCCAAGTGAAGAATTTGGTTAGCTCAGAACTTCTAGTCTCAACTTATTTCTGGTGCATATCATGTGGAGGATAATCGTTCTGAAGTCTCCCCCTTCCCCTATAGAAGCTAGCCTATGTAAACCGAAAGAACTTCTCACTTAATGTTTGGTGCATACCTTAATTACTGAGAGTAAATGTATCATAAGTTGGTCAAAAGAAACCGATTTAGTGCAAGATGAAAAGTATTGAATATTGAAAACAAAAGAACGATATTGAGAGTAAAATATTGTATATAAGCTAGAAGAAAATACGATCGTATCTTACAATATCTCCTATTTAAAACAGATAACTTTCAACGAAGTATAAAAATGGTTCTTTTCCATTTTTATCAAACTAGGCAGAGAATTTCAGATATTGACCGCAAAATCCAAACTTTACATTCAAACATAAATGTAGGCATACTACCAAATAATAGTTTTCTCTCATGACTTGTTGATGTTGACCATTGTTTAACTATGTTTTTTTTCCTTATGCGTAAGCCATTTTGGTCACAAAAAATAAGACAATATTATTATTACTTGTCCGGGGAAGCACCATATCATCGAATATTTTAGTCATACACAAAGACTAATCAAAATTACATGTTTATCGTAAAGCTCTTTTCTTGACTGCTGGTTTTCCAAAATTAGGCAAGCCAGCCACAATGTATATTAGCAGCAGGAGGTGTTTAACATACTAACCGTAACCGCCGAAGCATTCTTACTACTGTTCGACAATATACTGTTATTATTTAAGGGAAATTGTAGAAACACTGTTCTTCATTCGAATTCAAGAAAAAAAATTCTACGAAAGAGCCGCGGGCTATCAAAAACTCGAACTCAAAATCAATAGGGACCATTAAAAATCACTTTAAGTACTTTGCGAGAAGTAGCTGTTACGCACCAGGCAAGACAAAAATAAGGCCAGAAAGGAAGCGATTGAGACAAACAATGTAGTCGTGAAACGTGAAACAATTGATACAAATAACGTGAAGCATTGTTTTTTGATATTTTTACCCTTTTCCTTTTAGTAATTTTCGCCTCGAATCGTTGAACCTCCTAATATTTTCCTATATTAATAATATTCTAAATTCTTCTCCTGAGAAGTGGGAGTAAAACATAAACAAATTAGAGAATGTAATACCAGTAAGAAAATACTTTTCGTTTTTGTCGTTAAATGCAATCTTATTTGCTTCTGAGTAGTATCAATTATTTTTTTTCTTAAAAATCATGCCGATAAACCTTATGTTTAATACATTTTTATTCTTGACCTAATCAGTTAAGAAAGTGGTTTATTTGTTCTTTGTGCACGTGTCAGTCACAATTCCTTACCGAATATGATCAAGCTGCAAGATTGATATCAATAACACTTGGGCAGGGTTTTAGAAGTGATTCGGTTGAGGCCGAGTAGCTTAGGTAGTGCAAATATTACACACCAGACCCTGTCGTAACGCATCATAAAAAGCAGTCCTCCCTCCTCAGTGTTACTGAGACGAAATAAAAACTGATTGAAATGAATTCGGATGATCATATCAACGAAAAAACGTTTAGCATATACAGGCTTCTTCTACCTGGGGTCGTCAACCTTTTACAACACCCTAACTTTTACATAAATCAACGGAATAGAGTGGGGAAAGCTAAAGTGAATGAGCGCAATAATCGAGGGTAGAAATGATTTATTATAGTCTCACAAAATATAGGCTGAGAGAAATGGATACAACAATAATGACTCCATCGCCGAATTTACGTTTGTATTCAGAGCAAGGTCACCCTGATGTTGCATCATATAGGTATTTTTAAACTGTCGCGATACTTTAATTGTTTTAATCTTCTAATTGTAAGAATAATGGTTGAGTCAAACGACCTCTTAAAACCACTTATAAGGTATCTCAATTCTCAATCATAATGGAGAAACAAATAGGGGTGGTGGAACGGTTATGGAAATATGCCAGAAGTTCACAATTTTGTAAGCTACATTATTTTGGCAGGAAACTAAATGTCGCGCTTGTTGACTTTAAGCTCTCAAGAGTCACAGCGGAAAATAAAATCTACTTTAAAGATAATTTCATACTATAGCTTAGGCATTTACCAATAGCGGCATCTCACTAGTATTAATTGTGTAAAGAGTGGCTGTCTAATTTCAAGTGGATCATTATTAAGTAGGTTTTAAGAGTTATAAACTTTGCGTAATATGAAAGGATCTTTACGCTTTCATTATGCAAGTTGTTCAATGTTTTTCTTTCGACTACCATAAGATATTTATATTTTTAAATACCCGAAAACACTTCGATCAACTTTCGTCGGAAATTATCGAAATTCTACCCTTTCAGCAAAGAAATTCCTTAGTCGAATTGGATCTTCTCTAAGACCAATAGCCAAGAAGCGTCACAAAATCTCTACAATGCCTCCCCAAAAGTTGAATGGTAAGTTGGAGTGACCGTATGGACTTTTGCAAAGGTGACGCATTGGTCATTGGTCAAGAAGGGCTACAGACGAACCAATTACAATTGATTCCGACTACTCCTCCTCCATTTTTGGCGTCCCACCTGTTGAGTTTTATAATAAGTACGAAGGCAGTTCACTTAGTTACTTTATTCCTCGAGTATCATGTTACAAGTGTCCAGTTTAGATCACCACGTTTCTCAAGCTCAAGAGGGTTACGCCCCCTATCGTCTAGTTCTATTTACTTTTTTAAAGCCTATAAAACATTATCTTAGATTAGATAAGCATATGTCTAAAATCGTTATCTACTTAAAGTAAATACGTTAATATCTCTATGTAACATCTTTCCTTTCTTAATGATTACAAATTCAAAATTATTAATCATTAGAGTTTAAGTTAAAAACAATTGTAAAATTTAACATTAACATAATATCTCTATGTAACATCTTTCCTTTCTTAATGATTACAAGTTCAAAATTATTCGTCATTAGAGTTTAAGTTAAAAACAATTGTAACATTTAACATTAACATAATATCTCTATGTATCTTTCCTATTTCCTTAAAGTTAAATCTATGATTAGTTTAAGTCTTAATCTAGTATTTATATTCTTGTTGTCCGTATCGTAATGGTGGTATGCTCGTTCGCCCCGATTTAGTTGTAGGCCAGATCTCTTTGTCGGGTCTCTGTTCGGAAAATGCCGTTAGGTGACTAGGTGGTCCTATTATTGGAGATATCTGTCTGCGATACTGTGATTGATCTGCTTGCTGGTTGGTGTCCAAGCGGTCAGGTGGGAAACTTAGTTGCTGGCTGTCTGAGTGATGCGACTGCTGACTGCTGTGTGGCTGGTCTATTTGTTGTCTAGTTGCATTTGACGGTGTCTTTTCTTTAGTTCTCTCCATTCTCTGTCTGCTTCTTGGTTGTCCGATTGTAGTTTTGGCCCTTGATACTGTCCTTGATGTTGTTTCTTGGGCAGTGACTGTATGATCGAAGCCCTTTTCTTCACTTTGTTGTGCTGGTGACCGTGGTGAGTCTATTCTCTCTCGTAGGTGCGTTCGTGTTCTGCGGTAGACTTTGTTATCTTCTGTTTTGATCCAATATGACCTTGGTTCGGGTCCAATTGCTGTTATTTTTGCAGGTAACCAATTGCGATGTCCGGCTAAGTAACGCACGTGTTGACCAATTCTGAGCGGTGGTATCGATGTCATGGCTTTTTGATTTGAGCACATTTTTTGTCCGCGTTCTTGCAATGTTTGACGACTTTTTCTGATAGGAAAGTGAGGTTGCAAGATTTTTGTATTTGTCGTGGTCGGTGTTCGTATTCTTCTGCCCATGCATAACTCCGCTGGTGATGGTAAATCATTCTTGGGAGTTGCTCTGTATTCCATTAATACATATTGCAAATCTTTCCCTTCTTGTTTCGCTTTGATGTAAGAGTTTTTTATTGTTTGTATCGTTCGTTCAGTCATTCCATTCGATTGTGGATAGTGCGGTGACGACGTGACATGTTGAACTCCCCATTGGGTCAAGAATTGCTTGAATGCCAGCGAGTTAAACGGTGGGCCGTTATCCGAAATGAGTCGTTGCGGGGCTCCGTGTCTGGCAAAATGAGGATTCAGGAAGTTAATTACAGCCTGCGCGTTTGTTGATGTTAATTCTTTCGCTTCCACGTATTTGGAAAAATAGTCCACTAATAATATTATGTTCTGCGAGTTCACTTTGAATAAGTCCGTGCCCACGGTTTCAAAAGGTAAATTCGGTATTTGGTGTGGCTGCATTGGCAGGGCTGTATTGCTGCGTTGACGATTGTTGCAAATTGCGCATTCTTGAATATATCGTGTGATATCTTCTTGCATTCGTGGCCAAAACACATTCAGTTTGGCTTTGCCTATACACGCGTTTATTCCTTGGTGTGTGGCGTGTATTTGTGCCATGGTGGTTTTTCTCATGCAGGTTGGTACAATGAGACAGTGCCCTCTATACAGAAGATCGTCTTCCTTGTGGATTTCGTTTTGATACTGCCAGTACGGTCTTATTTCTGCTGTTATCTTCTTATGCGATACGGGCCATCCTTGATCGGTTAGTTCCATTAGTGTTTGCATTACTGGGTCAGCAGCGGTGGCTTGTTTGTATCGTTCTGGTACTGTTGTCGGTAGAGTTGTCATAGCAAATATTGCCGTTGTTGTACCTTCCAGGTTGTCGGTGTTTATTACTGTTTGTTCCTGTGGTGTTCTCGAAAGCATGTCGGCAATATACAGTTGGTTTCCTGGGACGTAGACTAATTCCAATTGGTATCTAAATAGCCTCATTACCAGTCGCTGTAGTCTGGGAGATATCATATGTAGTGGTTTCTTTACTATCCCTAGCAATGGCTTGTGGTCTGTTTGGACTTTGATCTTCGTGCCTGCTATATAGTAGTGAAAGTGTTCACAGGCAAATACAATCGCCAACATCTCTTTCTCGATTTGCGCGTATCTTTGCTGTGTGAGAGTGAGGGATGTCGACGCGTACTCCACTGGGTGGTCATTTTGCATCATGACTGCTCCTATCCCTGTCTGACTTGCATCAACCGATAGCGTGATAGGCGTCTCTGGGTTATAGAAAGCGAGTACGGGTGCTGTTGTGGCCAACTTCTTGAGATTCTCATAGTGTCGTTCGTGTTCCGGTTCCCATTTATATACAACATCCTTTTTAAGTAGAGTACGTAAAGGAGCCGTGTCCGCGCTTGCGTCTGGGAGAAACCGAACCACGTAGTTGATCATTCCGAGAAAGCTTTGTAAAGCTGCTTTGTTTGTCGGTGGCGGCATCGAACATATTGCTTCCACTTTTCTTGGGTCCATTTGAATACCTCCTGAAGTAATGATATTACCCAGGAACTTGACTTTGTTTAATGCAAACTGAGCTTTCTTAGAGCCAAAGCATAGGCCTGCTTCCATAGCTCTGTCCAATACTTTGAATAGTGCCTTTTTGTGAGTTTCCTCGTTTGGTGTATCAATGAGAAAATCATCTGTGGAGATGTGCACTTCCGGGAACTCGTTGATAGGAAAAATGGACCTCATCGTACGCTGACATATTTCCGTGCCCGTTACTACGCCGTACGGTTATCTTGTGAATCGATAGCGTCCGAATGGCGTTGCAAATGTGCATAGTTTTGAGCTTTCTTCGGTGAGTGGTATTTGCCAGAACGCACTTTTAACATCCAAAACAATGAATATTCTTGATCCGCTGAGGTCGGAAAATATCTCTTGTGTTGTGGGTAGCGGATATGGTTCACGTTTAATAGCTGTATTGAGCTTTCTTGGGTCTAGGCATATTCTTACTTCTATGTCCGGTTCTGCTTGTAGTGGTAACTTCTCTGGTTGATGACCTTCTATCTCTTGTTGCGCTTTCGGTACCACGACCATCGGATGAACCCAGTCGGCTGGTTCGAACACAGGAACTATGATGCCATGTTGTAACATTTTATTGAGTTCTTTTCTTACAGGTTCTCGATATGCATGTGGGATCTGTCGTGCTGATGCAATAGAAGGAATGACGTTAGGCCGTAGTTTGATGTCGTACGTTCCAGGTAGTTTTCCTATTGAGTCGAATGCTGCAGGATATTGCTGGACGACTTGTTGGAATGTGAATCCTAGTGCGACCGGCTGTGGTGTTCTTGTATCCTCTTTTGGGTTGGTTGCGTGCGTTGGAGATGGAACCACTTTAACCGCGAATAGTGTTTGCGGTGGTGGTGTGCCCAATGGCTGCCGCTTATGCTGTATCAGTCCGAGAGATACCGATGCTAACGCGCCTAATATGGGGGTGCGTTCTTCGTTTGTGACATAGAATGGATACGTTGCGACTGCTGTGTGTGACGTGCAAGGGATGTCCACCACACCTGCTATTGGCACTGCATGCCCTGAGTACGCAGTTACGGTATACTCTGGTTTACGTAGAGAGGGCCGAAAGGGTAATGCTTGATACATCTTGCGTGTGATGATATTGACTTGGGAGCCGGTATCCAGTTTAAAGATCATTGGGGTATCATAGAGATAAAGTTCGTCATAAATTTCGTCTTCTCGAGAATGGACGTCCTCCTTAGAAATTAGTGGGGGGGGGGTGTGCACTTCAATGTGATCAAGAGTTTGAGTGCTCAATGTGAGGCAGTAGTTGAAAAATGTTGCCTCCGAGGTTTGTTGTTGTTGTCTTGTCTGCTGACGGTATTGTTGGGCATCCTGATCTTTATAGTTTTCTGTTGCATAGTCAAAATCGACCTCCGCTATAGCGCCCTCGTCCTCATAGAAACTTGAAATGGCCCTTTGTTGTAATTCATTCGTAGATCGGCATACCACGGCCCAGTGTCCAGGGGCGAAGCATTTTAAACAGGTGGTGTTTCGTGCAGGACATCTGTTTGGTGCGTGTTGAAGTCCGCATTTAGGACAATTGCTCCTAGAGGCGTTTGCGGGTCTGTAACTGGATTGGCGTGCGGGTGCGGCCTGGTTAAACTGTCTGTTCGGCATCTGTTGGGATGAGAACTGGCGATGTCTTGTTGGAAAACGACCTCTATGCGATATCTGTCGTCGCTGCTGTTGTTGTAGAGCGTCCACCGTATTTACCGCATTGCTGTAGGTGGGTTTGTCTATCATCGCTTGTGCGCAGTTCGTTGACATTTCCTCGGCTTGACAGAGCTTAGTGGCTCTCTTGAGGTCGAGGTCAGGTTCTGCCAGTAAAGTCTTGCGAAGGGTCGCGACCGTTTCAGCGTTGAGCTTCGCAGCTATGGCATATATTTCAAAAGCTTCCTTGTATTCAGACCATGCTGAAGCCGGATCCGCGCCGGGAATGAACTGCGCTGGACTTTTAAAAGAAGTCATTGTTGTCGCAAGGCGTTACTTGTAATTGAGGGTGGTTTAGTATCCCACCTCTATCACCATGTTGAGTTTTATAATAAGTACGAAGGCAGTTCACTTAGTTACTTTATTCCTCGAGTATCATGTTACAAGTGTCCAGTTTAGATCACCACGTTTCTCAAGCTCAAGAGGGTTACGCCCCCTATCGTCTAGTTCTATTTACTTTTTTAAAGCCTATAAAACATTATCTTAGATTAGATAAGCATATGTCTAAAATCGTTATCTACTTAAAGTAAATACGTTAATATCTCTATGTAACACCACCCAACCTGAGCCGCTCCACAGTTGGCTCGCCTATTTCTCTCAGATTTCGCATTCTTCCCCATCATCCTTGGTTTAGATATATGCATACTGCCAGTGCCTACATGAATCTAACTTTTAGTTGGTGTCTCGTCTGTGAGGGTGTGTTCGGGTGTCCAAAATAACTTTGTTTTTTCTATACCTTCTCCCTAGTAAACTAGATATCACTTCTTGGTCATGGTTCGAGCAAATATGATAACAAAGATTTCCCACTCGTTATTAGAAAACAAGCCAGGTGAATGACGGTCAAACAGATATAAAATTAAATTTTAATTAAGCAAAATATTAAGACTAAAGCGACAGATATTAAAAAAATCTCTTGTTTTGATCTAAGGCTGTAAAAATAAACGATAGGAATGAGGTTTATCAATCGCCTGATTATATTAACAAGCCAGATTAGAGCCCCGTCGATTATAATTCTGTAGCAATCGAGAACCTTTTTCTTGTAAAACATTCTATAATCTTTGAAATAAGAAAGCGTTAAATCAATCCATATTAATTTAATAAACTCAAATGGAAAAAGAGTTTTTTTAGTAAGTAGCCCCAGACGCGTTACTTTCAACGGTACAAAGACATAGTAACCTTTAATCTTAATTTATTTTAAAATTGCCAATGAAAATCCCAAATGAACGAAATTAGTGATTACCTTTTTGACACTCAATCTTTAACGGTACTAAGATGATTCCGTTAGTAAGTAAACCTTAATCACAATAACTTTTAAAGTAGTTAATGATTTTTAGTGAGTAGTCCCTCGATGATTACCCTCGATTAACCTTTTTGTATCCTTTACCCTATATCAAGGAGACGATGCTTTTATGGTCCATATTATTCTTTCTTTTGAGGCTAGTTTGCAAATTTCCAAATATTTTATAAGCCAAATTAATCAGTCAATTTATGAATTTTTATTAAATAAACTTCAGATTTTTTCCACGTCTGATATTAGAGTTTATGTTTATGACCCTATGCCCTTTCATTACTCGAATATAAAAGAGACTAGCGCAGTGTAAGACCTTTTTAAACACGCTCTTGTTTGACTGTTTTCTTATTGAAGGTATATTGCGCCTCAAATGCAAAGTAGAAAAACCAGTTATGTTTAGGTGATTAAACAAGTTGAGAATATGGTTTTGGTTAATAACTAGATCAGTTAATTCAGATATTTTTCGGTGTTATTGCATCGAGGGGGTCGGACGTTTAGGAAAAAGTGTACGGTATTTCAAAATCCAATTTGATTTCTTCTGATTTCCTTTGATTTCGTCGGATTTTGTTTGATTTCAGAATTCGATAAAAATCCAATGGATTTTGTCAAATTTTGAGATTTTTCCCGTGATTCCGTCGGATTTTGCTATTTTTACCGTGATTTCGACGGGTTTTGCGATATTTTCCTTGATTTCGTTGGATTTTGAGGTTTTTCGCCTGATTTCTTCGGATTTTGAGATTTCTTTTGATTTTGGATTTTGTGAATTTTGTAATGGATTTCACGGTTTCTTTACTGATTTTGCTTCTGATTTTATGATTTCGCTTCTGATTTCGTGATTTCTATCTTGATTTCGTGATTTCTTTGTTGATTTTGTGATTTTTTACTGATTTTATGATTTCTTTACTGATTTTGTGATTTCGTTGCTGAATTCGGATTTTTTATTTGATTTCGTTGCTGAATTCGGATTTTTATTTCATTTCGAAATCAGCATTGATTTCGGATTTCTTAACTTGGATTTCACGGGTAGCGTACGGGTTTTCATGAATGACCGACCCCTCGTATTGCATCATTCAATTGATTTAATGGAATGATCGCGTTGCAAAGACGACCGAAGGTTATAAGTTGGGAGGATGAATGTGAAGGAAAGGGAAATTGTACGTCATAGAGATTACCGATTTTCTGTCCTACGACTAGTAAATAAATCACAAAATCAGTAACGAAATCGCTAAATCCATTGCAAGATTCACGTAATCGAAAGTAAAAATAAATAAATTCTAAAAGAAAAATTCGATTAAAAATTCCGAAAAGATGTAGGTAAGAGACTTACTGTTAAGAATTGTTGAAAACTTTAGTTAAATTCTGCTATTTCGTATGAATTACACCGCTGTTTTTTTTGTTGTTGTTTTTATTTCTTTCTTCTGGAACCGCAGTTGTTATTTCGGAAACTGGTCTCCCGGGAACTTCGGTTACAGGGTACATCCTTTCATCTAGAGATAAAGGAGCCTATCCATTGTTAACGGGCCAGTCTTTCTCAGGAATTTTTAATTTTTCTCGCATTGTAAATAAACTTATGCAGGATATACATGGGACAGCTTAAAGAAAAATATAGTAGCATTAGTGTACAAAGAAGTTGGACGCTTAATTATTAACTGAACATTCGTTGGGTTCTTCTGTTTCGAAGATTCACTCTGTCTCTGTCAAAACTGAATTTTCCATTCAGTACATGATGTTCTACGTTGCTGATTTTTGTACAGATGTTAACAAATTAACATTTCGAAGTCATCTTCATTCAATTATTAGGCCTAGTATCACTAATCAAATATCCCAAAAAGATGTAACCCTTTAATATTTTCATGACGGGACTCAGATAAAGCGAATGCAACAATGACTAAATGAAGACTATGAATTCGATTGCCAAATTTGAAAAACACTCACAGCATTAAATTAGACAGAAGTAAATTCAAATAAAACTGTTGATGTTGAAAGACTTGAGTTGTATATGCATACGAGCGAGATTGCTTAAACTAATAAAAGAGCCAACCTTCAGCATTAAAGATACGTCAATCGTCACTTGCTTTTCATATTCACGAAACGGATTAGCAAGGCGTACCTTCCTCAAAGATGGAAGACGTTTATCATCAATCCAGTAATTGATAATCAGGGAAATTAAAGGGTCTATGTTCTAGACATATTACACTCAGCTCATTCCACTTTTCGGGGAACATCAGGTATTGACTTCAAGGATTATTTCTTGCAGTAGCGTCGCTAGGGTTTGAAATTTGGGGGGGGGGGGCTAAATTTGGGCAAACTAGTTATTATAAAAACTTAATAAAAAATTTGCATAATGGGTTCATTGGAAAATGTGTAGACCTTTAAAACTATCCGTAAATTTGTGCCAACTTGAAATTATTCGTATTTTAAAGATATACAACTTTTATTGATAAAGAGTACGGAACCCAATTATGAAGGATTTTCACTTGTTTTAATATTATTTTTAGTTTTGGTTAGCTTTTAGTCCACACTAATGGGACTCCCTTCGAAAGAACTGGAAACATACTTGTCTCCACCTTTGTTTTTCTCTTCAAAATTGTACCGTTTTATATTGAAATTCATCTCTGCAGAGATGAAACTTAACGAATCTATCATTGTAATTTTTACCTCTCCGAGTGACGTATGTCACGGAGAGGTATTACACCGGCCGTGTCTGTGTGTCTGTCTGTCAGACCCCACGTGACCGCGTTCGCAGTCTGCGTATCGGAGCAAACGTGTTCCCGATTTTCGGACTGCATTGACAGTTCACAGAAATTTGGGTTTGTCTCCTCTGGCTATTCTACTTGAGTTCCAACACCACCAGCTTTGGTTTTCGTCCACTCCACATGGACACTATGTAACGTCCAAATTAATTATTTTCCAAATTTAATAAATATTCATGTTGGTATGACTTAAAATTCTTCCAAATTCAAAATTCACGCACTCAAATTATTTCAAAAACACTATTCTTAAATTCCATAAGTTAAATTTAAAGCTCAAAGAACTCCAATAGTATTGTTTAGTCACGGGGTCCCTGATGCTGGTCGTTTGGGATCTTAAGCTGAACAATATCTATTGAATTCTTTTACTCAACGGGCGTGGTTGACCTGCTGCAGAGGTTACCCATTTGTTCCGCAGTTCATCTATTGGGATACTACGACAGTAGTTTCTTAACCTCTACCCATCTCCCCCGTTTATCACTTTATGCCCCAGTACAATAACTAGAAAATAGGGTTGCCAAACCTAAACCACTTTGTATAGCTGTAAGTTTAAGAAAACACCTGCAGTTTGAAAAGGTGTAAACATATTTTTAAAAAGAGGCAAATACCTCTGACGTACGCGAAAAATAAAACCCATGACGCACGGAGTCGTTGAAAAACAGGATAAGGTCAATGGAATGGAAAAGCCCAGAGGACCAGAACCAAAAGGACCAGGCCGAAGAAGATATTAGAAGAGATACTCTTTTTGGACGCGGACGACGAAAGTTCATCACCAAGCGCAGTCTCGCGACCAGGGTCAAGCTATTTTTCTAAGTTAAAACCAGGCCCCGGACTTCGTCCGTTGGGCTCTCGCGCCGTATCTACAACATGTATACCCGCCAGTCCCAGTAACGTACCGTCCCGCGTCGATGGAAAATAGACGACAATCCTCTATTTTAAAAGATAAAATATAATTATCTCTTTGTGCGCGAAAATATCTCTTTGTGCGCGACAATTATCTTTTGTTGCGCGTTGGAATAAATCCTAGGAGTCGCCATGGGCCAACGTGGACAAAACCGTAGAGATGACTCTCAACCCTAAAAACAATGAGTACCTCCCCGGTCACGGGTTTATCTTATTTTTATTATTTTTAATCAATTATTTTATATTTGTTTAATCCGGATCCTTAAGATTCGGATAACCACCTGTATATATGTTTAAGACACGTACGTACGTTAGTTTTATTTTTATTTCTCTCAATCATTAGTATTAAACTTTTATCATGTTATTTGGCAACCCTGAAACTTCTTAGTTATTTCACTATATCTATTAATTAAACAAAATCATCCCCTAGACAATTTATATCTACCCCGCAAGTCCCAATAGTGAAAACTTAGCGGTTACCCGGGCTTTTATTAAAACCTTTGTAGGGAGACTATCAACCACCACGTGGGTTAATTCTAAACCGTCATGAATATAATTCAACCCCTATCTTATATTTTATTATAAATAATTTAAATCTCCTTACAACTAGTCTGTACTTGCTAGCTTCCTAGCACAAACATCTTCTGATCTTCGTCAATTTCACCTTGCACCAGCTTCTATGCACCACCATCTTCTGTTCTTCGTCAATTCCACATTGACACCAGCTTCTATGCACCACCATCTTCAGGTCCTTGTCCATTCCACATGGACGCCAGCCAGTCCATTCCGGCTTCTTTTCCTTCGTCACTTGGTTTCAAGATATACGCGGCAATCGGCTAGGGTTACGAGAAACGTCTAGCCTCCCAATGGCAGGGCTTCCACCATCGGTTCACGCGAATGCGTTTTTATCTATTATTGGTTTCAAGATATACGCGGCGAACGGCTAGGGCTACGAGAAACGTCTAGCCTCCCAATGGCAGGGCTTCCACCATCGGTTCACGCGAATGCGTTTTTATCTATCTATTATTATGATGGCAACAAATCGTATATATACCCCAAAATTTGAAGAAAGCGGGCAAGAGGGGTACCCTTCACTTTAAACGTCAATATTAGCAAAGTTTCGAAAGATAATAGGAACAACTTTGTTTTAAACGATTTAACTATTTTTAAAGTTATTTACTGGCGATTAAAATAATTAATATCATTTATATTTAATTAATTATTTAAGATAAACTTATTTCTATGTAATGACACAAGTGAGAGTTTATATAGAACGAGTAATGAAGATTGCATCCGAATCGAAACACTACACGCACATCAAAGTTAATATAAAGCGAGTAGGATGATAAGATCTCTTACAAAACGATAACATTTCCTTTTTGCAGAATATTAAATGGAAATATTTTAAATATTTTTCGGCATTACGATTCTTTAAGTAGTTGTGTAGCTATAAAGCTCCGTTTCATCTTAATATTCCAAGAACATCTTTTGATATTAGCATTTCAAATTTGGTGTTTACTTTTTAATTCAGCTTTACTACATTTTTATTTAGTGTAAACGCATTTTTTATATTCATTAGATAATATGGATGTTATTTTTTCATCTATCCACAAGTGTTGAATCGATTGGGTCTGTGAAATAAGATACTCTAGATTTAAACTAGAAATGACCTTGTTTCGCCTCCTCTTATAGGAGGTGTTAACGGTTCAGAGTGAGCCGAAAGAAAATACACCCTTCAGTGATACATTTTAGGTCCTCATTAGAATAATTGAGGATACAAAGGAAATTGTTTAACGCTTAAGGCTTTGCTAAAGACCTTGGGAATATTTCGCCAATTTGAACTATGTATTTCCGGTTTTTCTCATATGCTGGTGGACCTGTGTTTAGAAAGTAAATTCGTCTCGGCTCGGAGAGGTTTATTTTGGTTTCCCAACTTGTTTATATATTGCTACAGAATTTTAGGTTGCTAACAGCAATTTTTTTGGTAGGGTTTACGGATTATTTTGGGGGGACTAAGTTTGGAATTTGGGGGGGCTATGGCCCCCCCAAAAAAGGCCTAGCGACGCCACTGATTTCTTGCCACTTTAAAGTAGACTGCGAGAAATTAAACAGAGTCGGCTGATAGTTCCTTTCTAAGACTCTACCCGCCTGTTTCTAAGTTATCCAGCGTTTTTCACTTATTTAAAGGGACTGAAAACCATGTAAGAATTTCCCTATCTACGTAGACACTAAATAGACTTTACACTCAATGCTTAATTAGGGGTTATTCATAAAGCTAAACTATTATTACGTTTTTTACAGGCTTAATCTTTAGGCCTTCGCGGACCCAACCTTGACCACCACCAAAAATGTCAATGATATAAACATGGATAAAGAATGCGCGTGCGGAAATTTGTTTTCACGCTATAGGATCGGCAACTCCCTATCTCGAACGACAGCTTATTCTGTATATACTCTGTTACAACATTGGTTGTCAGCACGCGCAAAGCTAGGTCTCTTTGTAATCTAGCCTTGCGCGTGCTGACAAGAGACAAAAAACTTCACGATCTTCAGGATTTAAAATCGTTTAAAATATCCTGAAGTTTTTTGTCTCTTGTCAGCACGCGCAAGGCTAGATTACATAGAGACCCAGCTTTGCGCGTGCTGACAACCGATGTTGTAACAGAGTATATACAGAATAAGCTGTCGCTCGAGATAGGGAGTTGCCTATCCTGTAGAGTGAAAACAAATTTCCTCACGCGCATTCTTTATCCATGATATAAACATGCAAATTGGTCAAATTTGGTAACGAACTGTCATTGTGCTTAAAGATCAAACATTGAAAAAAAAAACTATTTTCAAATTATATAAAAACGATTTTTGCTTCGCAGTCCTTAAAAAACTGCATTTATACACTATTCTTGGCGAAACAAGGACACTTTTTGAAACCCAAGAAGGCCCAGAAATTAGAAATTATTATATGTATTGCAGTTTGAAATTAAGTTTAATCGATATGGGAAATTTGTTTTTATTTGCGTAGTTCAAACAATTGTTATGTTAGACATTTTTCAACAAAAACATCTATCTCCATAGAGATTAGCATTACGATTTCGGATTGAGCATAAATAGAAAATCCCTAACGGTATTTTCTTAATAGGGCATATTTAGGAATAAAGATACCATGTATTTTTATTTTTATTTTTTTTTCACTTACTGCCAGGAAATAGGTTGGTTATTTCTGTTGCAGTGTAGAGCGGGGCCCGAGATAGGAAGGAAACAATGTTGAGTTTCGAAAAAAGACAAACAATCCCAGCAGAGAGGACACTCCTGCGGGATCATGGGATGTACTTGTGTATAAAGAGAGTGAAACCAAAGTGGCTATAAAATCGAGCTCTAGGTATAATTTTGGCTGTAGCTTGTTCCCTAGAGGGCGGTTTCCCGAAAACGCAGTTTACCCGTTACGGCAATTCCCTATACAGCTGATCTAGTAAATGTGGCGTACCGTTACAGCAGATCTCTAAAGAGCAGTACGACGGGGATGTGAATGGTTTATGATGGTGTAGGTTCGGTTATCAAACTAGGTCAGGTGAGGTTAATTTTGGTTATTAGAACCAAAATATTGTTATGTTAGGTTTAGTTATATGACCCAAAATATTTTTAGTTAGATTTAGTTATATGAACCAAAATATTGGTGGGTTAGGTTTGGTATATGAACAACAATAGTATTAAGTGTGGTTCGATTATGTTTGGTTATTTTAACCCCATTAGTATTAGGTCATGTTAGGCTAGGTTTTTTTTTTATTAGAGCCCCACTAGTATTAGGTCAGGTTAGGTTTTGGTATTTGAACCCCAATAGTATTAGGTCAGGTGGTATTTTGTTATTTGAACCCCAATAGTATTAGGTCAGGTGGTATTTTGTTATTTGAACCCCAATAGTATTAGGTCAGGTGGTATTTTGTTATTTGAACCCCAATAGTATTAGGTCAGGTGGTATTTTGTTATTTGAACCCCAATAGTATTAGGTCAGGTGGTATTTTGTTATTTGAACCCCAATAGTATTAGGTCAGGTGGTATTTTGTTATTTGAACCCCAATAGTATTAGGTCATGTTAGAGTAGGTTTTGTTATTTTAACCCCAGTTGTATTAGGATTTATATTAAACCCCAATAGTATGATGTTCTATAGTTGTACTTGATTGGTAAGGTGAACTGCAGGACTAAGAATTGTTCAAAACTCGAGTTAAACACTGCATCTTCCCAAAACAGTAGCTTCGAACAACGTCGCTGTTTTTCTTTGGGAATCGCTATTTCTCGAACTACTCTTCTGATAATTGCCGATACAAGGTACACTCTTTTCGTTTCGAGTAACGTCGCTTCCAAGAATTTTAATCTGAAGGTAAATGGCTGCCCTTCTATATTTAGCTCGTCTTGAGTTAAATAATCAAGCTATTGAAATTATTCTATGAGATTTACGAAGACAACGTGTTATCGGAAGTAAATATATACATTTTGTGTTATTAAGTACTAGTCCTAACTGACTGATAATCAATACCCAGCCCATATCGTGCCTGCGTAATTTTGCAAAGACCTAAAAGAAATTGATTTTAATCTGTAGCCATCTTGAAAAATAGCGTCAAGAAATATTAAGTTTCTTAATGGAATAATGTCTACGCTTTTCAACCAATTTCACTAACACACCGGCTCACGATATCAAATATAAGGCTTTGTGGATTTAGGGGTATTACTTGCCACCATATTTTAAAATGGCAGACCGAAAAGTAACAACATGTCTCGCTGCTAAAATTTTGCAGGGACACTGCTCTTAAGTCGTAGGTGCACATCAAGAAGTATTGTCTTCAAAAATGGCGGCGATAAATTTATAAATAGATAAACTTTCGGAATAGCGTCCTCTTTAAAAAATTTTCGGTAACATTTTTTGGACGGGTGTGATGAATTTTCGGGTTAAACATGCCGCCATAATTTAAAATGGTGGCCGCAAAAGTTACACTAATGTCACTGTTAGTTCAAATTCTGACATGTCAATGCGTGGGATTTGTGAACAAGGTTTAGTCTAGGATCCTTATATTGGCACAGACCCAGCCTAAAAATCCGATTAACAGTTCGTAATGAAATTCAAATAGCTGCTTAAATGTCATGATTATTTTGCTTTAGGTTAATTTTGACTCACAAGTTTTCATGTTGGTAATTTACTAACTAGTAGTTAAATAAAAATCAAATAAATCAATAAAAATGAAAAAAAATCCGATTTAAATAAAAAAATCAAGAACCCTGCCTGGAACTCTTACGTTGGTGTCTGGCTCAATTTTATTTAAGTTATGCAATTTTTTTCTTAAAAATTTGACCTAACATCGGATGCTGAATGAATGAAAATAAAATAGTCCGAAAGAAATCGATGATAAAATTTCATTATTCATAGAACTTAATTGGACAACTTAAATAAAGCCATGATCTTTGTTAATTTCCTTAGAAAACAATTTCAGACAAGGTCGCGTATTATTAACTTCAAAATCCAAGTTTTAAATGTAGATTTAACCTTCAATGACTGATTGAAGAGGTATTAAATTGTCTTCCACAATTTGTTATAGTCAATTAATTGTAATTAGTACAAGTTGAAATTTTCAAGAAAGTCCAAAACTATACCATAATGATAATTATTGCGGACTGTGTAAAACGAAACTTTAGTCTGCAGCACAAAGTCACCAATGCATTTGCTAGAGTACGTTAAAAAATATTTTGCTTCAAGAACTTTTTGAGTCTGTTCTTAATATTCACTAAACCATCCGGCAAGGCGTCCATTTCGACCATGAAGCTTTAGCATTCTGTGTCAAAACTTTTGAATATATTTTGTCAACTTATTACTAGCACTTATTCCTCTAATCAGGGCTGATTGACTTTAACAATATATTCTTAATGCGATAACAAAAAATATTATCCTTTAATTCAAGAAAAATTTAACTCGACGACCATGTTTATTTTGCATTATTAAGAGAAAACTGTAGAAAAAATGACAGCTTAGCAATCAATGTCCAGAAAATCTTCCTTTCAGGAAAGGAGACGTTATTCGTCAAAGCTTTAAGGTTCCTGGCACGACCGATTGCAAAGGGTCTTCTACCCCGCCCAGCCTTCACTTGATTTTAACCGTTAAATTTACCTGGAATAGAGAGTGAATCTAATATAACAAACGCGTAATATTAAATGAGAGAGAATAGGAAAGTTCAGAGACAAAAAAATAAAATAAGAAAAACGAAAAGAAAAAAAACCAAGATAATTTCGAGTTCGCTCTCGCTCTCTAAAGCAGGAATGGAGAGTGTACTGGCCTACTTTCCCTTAAGCCGGGCAGCCAACGTATACGCGCCAACTGAGTATGGTGCGTGTATAGTGGAAAAGAAAACTCTCGCGTGGTGGTGGTGAACCGTCCCCTCAACTAGGTCAGTGTTGTCCGATCCAAAGCGCCCTGGTATAAATACCGAAGGTAGTCGACTAAGAAAATCATAACATTCAGCCCTCTCTCGCATAACGGAGCTTGTATCGGGAGCTCCTGTAAATATATAACGTTAGATTCCTCTTCAACACTTGAAGATTAACTAAGATCAGGTAAGCAAGTCATATAGGCTCGTATTTTTATTTTAAACGTACGTGGATGCGTGTAAATTTTCGAGATTGAAACCAATCGCACCAACCTGGCCCACTTTTTGGATTTGGATATACACCAAAACTTGTCACGATCACGTCTGATGACAAAATAATGGATTAACTATACTAAAGAATACGATTTAAAAATCGTTCCCAAATAATCCAAAAAGTTGCGCGCAAACTGAGTCGCGTCTAAGTGAACAATGTGATTGTTAATAATTTTTTTCTTCAAAAATTTATTTCTATCTGGTTAGCTAATCATGAAGGTGTTAGCAGCTTGCGCCGTTCTTTTAGCAGCTGTCTGCTACGTTCAAGCCGGACACGGGTGGCACGCGCCGGAAGTCAAATTCATCGTGAAACACATTCCCAAGCACGTTCACGTTCCACACCCTTACCCAGTGCCCAAGTACATTCCGATCCCTAAGGTGGTCCCAGTCTACAAACCTTACCCGGTCCCCAAGCCATACCCAGTTCCCCACATTATCCACAAGGTTGTTCCTGTTCACAAGGTTGTCCATGTTCCCAAAATCGTCCACATCCCCAAGACTGTCATCATTAAGAAGCCCATCCACTACCCAGTCCCAGTTAAGGTCATCGAACCAATCATCATTCCTGTTCCCAAGGTCGTACCAGTCCACAAGCATGTGCCCTACCCCGTCCACGTCAAGGTCCCTAAGCCTTATCTCGTCCACATCAAGAAATACGTACCAGTTCCTGTGCCAAAGCCCGTCCCCGTTCAAGTATCCGTCTACAAAGAACAACCCGTCTACATCAAGAAACACGTGCCTATCGTGTAAGTACAAAATTATTCACCGCACCAGCAGACCCCCAAGATTATAGACCTTAAATCAAGCAAGAACATAGATTTAGTTTTATAATCGTTAAGGTACCAAATATTAGTGCGAATAGTTTTAGCATGAGTCACCCCTTGCCCCGTCATTCATCTGTGTAAAACCAAAAAAAATCAGCTAAGCGCGAGAAGGTCGAGTTTGAATTGAAACTAAAATAATCTAGCCTAATTTCGTTCAATATAACAGAAGTTTTAAGTTTATATCCGTTTATGTCTAAAAATATAACTAGCATAAAGAAGCGATAAATCCTTGTTTATAAGTTTTTGGCAACGTTAAAAAGTAGGAAGTACTTCTTTGGATCTAGATTGCCAGAACGAATTTTTAACGCGTAGAAACAAGGAAAGAATTTCTTATTAGCATGCATCTTCAAAGACAGTACGATTCTTCAGTTCGATAAAACGGTTATGGGTGCTATTTTTTCTTCTTCAAAGAAAAATGAAGTCGGTCGTATCTAAACGATATATAAAATTCCTGGTTTCAAATAGCGTAGAATATAAATTATTTCCCTCAATAATTAAATGGCTTTATTTTTTATATAAAAGATTGTAAAGATATTACTTTTTAACAAGTTCTTTATATTTTTCTTTCCGGTTAACAGCGTTCACGAAAAGAAGAAGTCTTGGGACTGGTAAACTAGAACTCTTCCACTAGGTTAAATAATTCAAATGACGCATACGTAAAGTCTACAACATGCTGAAAATAATTATCAAAGAACTTGAATACTCCAAAAATATAAATTCTACGGTTTTTAGGACAGTTTGAAATCAGAAAAACAAAAAAGGCTGTGCCCATATATTAGAGTGAAATTTGGACCATACCTAACTAATACTCGGACTACAGATTTTAAACTAATACAACAGGGACAGTCTAAATTTTCCAAAAATTTCTTTTAAAGCTATTTATAAATTCTAGTAAACAAACACCCGAAAACCCCCTTAAATTTAACTTATTTCGAACTAACTTTCCCAAAACGGCGCTCGAAAAGCTGATCTCCACTCTCTATATTATAATCTATTAATAAGACGTCGAGTATCAGAATGTTCCCCTCAAAAAATTCACAAAAGCTTTTGTAAATAATCTCAATTTTTCTGAATGTGATGAGAAACTTCGTATAGTTCATCCCGAAGATTGTTTCATAATGTATAATAATCTTCCCAAGTAATCCGCCCAGATGCTGTTTTAGATGTAAATTAAACGCATGAAATTAGACAAAAGGATGTTTAAAATTTACGATCGTTTCAAAATCATCCCTATTGTACTATAGTTTTTATGTTTTCACTTCATTGACTTTAAAAAAAAAATGCAATGATACTCGCGTGGTTGTATATATAGTCGACAGTGAGTCAAAACGATAAGCTCACTCAAATGTTTTCTGTAATATAACAGTTTTTTGTAAAAAGTGTTTTAAAATATCAAAAATGACGAAAAAATAAAAAGTGTTCTTTGCAAGAATATTTTGGGAATTGTTCTTTTTAAATAATAATATAGCACCCAGCACCTACACTTGTCAATATACAACAATTTACTAGCCTTCCATTAAACTACTTTATTGAGGGTTAAGAACAAAAAAATAACTTCGCAAAATAAGGAAAAACAAAATAAAAATGAATTAAAAAACACTTGCTTTGGTCATTGTACTCTAAAATGTTTCCTTAAAGTCGAGTCAAGACGAGAAAAAATATTTAGAGCAAGCGATCAAAGCCTTCGATCTCGATTACAGTAAAAAGTGCTCTCCTTTCGAAGCGAAGGTTACTCAACGCGAAAAAAAAATTAAAAACGTGACGCTGTTCCATGCAGATCGAGTTTATGTTTTGAGAATTTTTATCGTTGGGCTTAACGAATTAAGTAGCTTTTCTAAGTTTAGAATCTACCGCGTTCAAAAGGAAACCAGTATTTTAATAAAGTGTATTTATATAACAAACACTCCCGCCTTAGCTTCATTGGAATTTCATATCGAATAATTTTCGATCTGGGTCTTCACTTTATAAACACAGAGGGAGGAGTTTACAGAAAAATACCCTAAGGGGAAGAAAATTGGTATCACAACACGTTATTTGTGTTAATACCAAGAAAAAGGTAACTACGCGCGAAGAAACTGGGTCTGAGGATATTCGAGAGAAAAAGTGAAGTGATGTAAAGTCAGTCACCCATACTTTCGTGTTAGGTAAGGGGGGTGGGTCGGTGGAGAGATGGCAAGTTGCCTCGGAGTATAAAAATTAAGCCGAAAAGAAACAAAAATATGTATATATATATATAAGAAATAATAATATATAAAAAGAAAAAGTGGTTGCCTTTTGCCATTTTTACCCTGGATGGGAGATTAATAAGCGATTAAAACCATGGGTTTTGAAGTTAGGCCTATAGATGTAATCAAAAGTAACAAGTTGGTGAAAGGCATGATCTAGTTGGGGCAAAACTTTCAGAGTGGTTTATAAGAAAGTTTTTTTTACAAAGGGTGAACTACAAGTAAGATGATTTACAGTATATCTAATGTGTATGGATACTGTAATTTAGAGGTGTGCGGTTAACCGCTTCAATCGAATAATTCGATCGAATACCGAACCGAATAATTCGATTCGGTATTCGATAAGTCCATTTTCACTATTCGATTCGAATATCGAATACCGAACTGACTATTCGGTTAAAGTTCGACTACCATAAATTTAGGTCCTTGGGCCTTGGCACTAGAGAGACCCACCTTATTTAAAAAAATATCATCCCAATTTTAATTTCTCTACCATCAAAAACTACCAGCAAGTGCATAGGAAAATTTTAAGAAATACTTGACCACCAATGAGGAGAGGTATTTTGAAATTTAGGAGCTTCTAAATGTTCTTCTCCTTGCTTTGTATTGACTATTGGCGAAAATTAGGGTTACTACCCGATTAACCGCGAATAGTTGGCCTAGTATTCGCGAATATTAGGGTTAAATATTCGCGGTTACTAGGCTTAACTATTCCCGATTAATCGGGAAGGAAAAAATTACCAAGGCCCAACTATTCGGTATTCGATATGGAATAAACTATTCGATTCGGTATTTGATAAGGAAAATTTTTTGGTATTCGATAACCGGTTCGATACCCAAAAACTGGTATTCGCACACCCCTACTGTAATTGTAACTCACTATTGGTCTGATTTATAAAGCAATAGCCAATTTCATAATTAAAAAAAATTATTTTGAAAATCTTATTCGTTTTTTTTTTGGTAGAATGATATTTTTATGTTTAAAAAATATTTTATTTTAACTTACTTCTATATATTTAGAGGGTCCCCAGTATTTAATGCTCTCAATTATTTGAAGTATATCACAGTATGCAATTATATGATAAAATTATGAAAGTTGCTCGAAAAAATAGTTTCATTCTATATTTTCTGTTAGTATGTTTTTTTTAAGAACATAGAAACCAATGTTAAAGTTTATGACCGTACAGTATAATAACGGCAGATTAATTATCTGAAATTATCCACCTTATCCTACGAATAAGAATGGGATGTGGATACCAAAAGTGAGATCACATTCAGCTGATACTACGACCGATGATTAGAAAACAGTTTTTTCTAGTTCTGTTTGGCAATAGGGATCAAAAGACTATGTTTTTGTTTCTTCAAATGTCATCGTTCTCTGAAAAGGCTTTCATTAAAAACTAAACAATTAAACTTTGAGGTCAACGCCAAAATCAGTATTGTTTTATTTTAGGTTTAATTAGGTTTAGCCATAACAATACATATCAAATCACCTTGCAATTGACACATCCTTTTAAGTGACCAAAATGAACATACACCTCTTGAGTCTTGAATTAAGATATGCCAATGAACTTCATACATATATTGTCCATTTAATTGTCTATACAGAATATTTTTCCCGATGCAACATATCACGTTTTACGTGTCAATAAAACAGCAATGTGAAATCTGAAAGTATTAGAATCTTTTGTATTTTTATTTAAAAATAAATAAACAGCATGTGAATTCAATTTAAAGTCATTTCTACAACCAGGCTTCATTGTATGTATTGTTCTAAGTAATTAATTAATTTTTTATACTTCAATATACCTGCCCTAAGCTTAGCTTGAAGTATATAAAAACTTCACTTAAACCAGTTTGGGAGTATGGTGGTTGGCGCCAGACAGGCTCGAAAAAAATGGGTCTCGATCATACTTTTTTTTCCTTCGGTTTAAATTTTTCTATCTTCGCCCCTTTCTCGCTTCACTGTTGTTGTGGCTCCTTTAATCTATTTAGAAAAACTTAAACCCTTTCGCTCGAAGTACTAACAAGAAGAGCCCTATACGTATGACACATATGTGCTGCCTCTCAAGCATTTAATTAGCATTTTTAAATTATTTCAATAAAAGGTATATTTACTTAAATATGTATTTTCACTTTATGCTAGTTATACATATGTTATTTTCACATCAAATGACTACGTTTCATTATTTAACTAATATGCCTGTATCAAGAACACATACAGAAAATAAGAATCATAGTGTTTCCGTATCTCCCATGTGAATTTCTATGCTGCTCTTCTGGGCCGAACTTGAGTACTATTCGTCACGCCTCATAAATCTGAAGTCTTTCTAGCTGTGATTTCAATTGTTGGTAACAACACGAGGTCAGAAGCGCGCAAGGTGCAACGAGCACTCTCGCAGCGGTATAGGTTATTGGCGGGGTAAAAATAGTCATACAAAATCAGCTTAGATACGATGAGAATATGGCTCCATAATTATTCCTATTAGCTGTATGTATTCCTGCCTATATATATGTGACGATTAGAAAAATATATATTAATTTAGAGACTGTTGCCGGGACATTTATGGGGACTTCAGAATACTGCATATAACTTCACTATTTCTAGACGCGGCTCTCAGCCACCCTGAAAGGGTTGGCCTAATACTTCAGAAAGCCTTCAAGACCGCAAAAACTAAAAGGAAAAGAAGCAAGAGAGGGAGTGAAAAGACGTTTTCTATAGTCATGTCGTATCAATTTACGGGCAGATGCCAACAGCCTTTGCTACAAGTCGATATGAATTACAAATGAAGTTTGAGCCGCGCTTTCAGGTTTAAGATAACAAGAAACGCGAGAATACGTTTTCTTTTTTTCGTTTTACCCTCAATATTTATATGTGGGTGCATTTCAAAGCGATATTTTGTAATTTCAGTGCCTATAAAAAGCCAATATTACACAAAAGTGCATACTAACTAAAAACGAATCTTATTTTGTGAAAATAAAGTTTTTCAACCTTTTTTTTTTTCATACTGTATTCATTACCAAACATTAAGGACTTTATATTGTATAATATAAATTATGCAAAGAAAGTTGGACAAGTTTATAAGTAAAAATTACCTTTTTCAAAAACAATTTTAAATACTTTACTTTTTGAAAATTTATTTCCCTTAGTTAGGAAATTAAATAAAAAGAAGATTGTTGCTCTTAAAGATATAACGAAAGGAATAAAGTTATATGTTGTGGCCTCTTATCTTTAAATTTCGGGCCTTTAACTTGACCCTACAGGCATTCTTAAGAATGTATTTTTTTCTAATCGATTCAACTATTTCCTCCAGAGCTTTCAATATTCTTGAAATAATTGAATGTTGAATATTTTAAAGAAGGAAAAAAAGGATATATATCTATACGTATTTATATTAAAAGTATATGGGTGTATCTAAGCGGCCTCGCGTGTCCTTTAAAAGCGAGCCCCAATAAACAAGAACAGTTTTCGTTTTTATTCGAAAGAATGAGGTTATTGTTAATTATACCACGGATACGTTTCAACTGGGGATCGCTACGTCACGTTTTTTGGATAAACCGCTTTCCCGACTTTCAAATAAAAACGTCATTTCATTTTTCATTTTATTTATTAAACCTTTTTATAGCTTCATAGCCTTGATCATTAATTATTACAATTTTAATATATTTTTAATTTTCGAATAAAATTTAATTCTCTTGAAACGAATTATAACTGGAGTAAATAAGTCCGACCTTTATTTTTAAGACAGAAAAAAACATGTATTTTTTGTAATATAAGATCATTACAAATCTCTGAATTAAAGATTTACTAAATAATACAACGATTTGGAAATCGAAAATGGAATTTTTTTTTCCTAACGTTGTTTTCAAGTATCAAAATTGGTGATAGAATTAAAATAACTAGCGAATATTGAACTATTATCAATACATTAATTTTACCATAGCTCAATTTTAAAATTTACATTCAAAAACATTTTCCACATGAAAAAGGTTTTTGATTTATAATTTCGGAAGGGTTGGGCCCAGAGCCTCAGAAACTCTCTTTTTTTGCATTGTTTCTACTTAAATTATTGCATTGTTGGTCCCGCAATTTCGCTATGAATTAGTTGGAAAGCTCACACACTACGTGGTTTCTAATTCTATTAAATTCGTCTGAACCATTGTTTATTGTTTAAAAACAGAACGTAAAACCGTCTTGATAAATTGAGTTAGCTCACATAAAAAAGTAGATTAAGTCAAATATTGTTTGCTTACAAAGCGAAATAACTTATTAGTCACGGTGGCATGTATAAACTAATTACATCAATCAGGAAAGTCTATGTAACGTTTCATTTTTGGTAAAGTTTTATTTTGACTGGCATGCAGATACCGTAAAGCGATCGGCCATTAAACAGCAACGCGGATATGTTTTTCCCAAAAACTTTCCCATTCAAATAAATATAAACAATACGAAGGAATTCTTATTTATAAAATCACGCAGTCTATTTGTAAGAACCAGGTTTGCGATGCTGTAAATTTTTGTATTGATTTCCTGTGTCAAATCTGTCAATCAATTAGAATTGTTTATTATTATTTGTTTATTCAAAATATTTCTAAGGGTTTATTCAAATTTTCGTTGAATGAACATCTCATTTATGGCTAACAAAGACAATTAAAGAAAAAACATCTTCAATTCGTCACAACCATACTTAACACGTTTCGGTTTATAATCATGCGAAACACTGCTCCATTAGCTTTAATTTTTTATTATAATAAAAACTAATAATAATGAACGGGGAAGAATTTCTGAAAAACTAAACTTGAAATGAACCCAACTATAACCTTGACGTAAAAGATAACTTATTGTATGAACAATGTCATTTTTTATGCATTATATTCAAACCAGTTTTCAATTCCACAGGTAAAATCAGTAGACATTTATTGGGGGTTTATTATTGATAAATAATGCTAACTGGATCAGAAGAATTTTATTTGTTATAATAATTAATAAAAAATGTCTTTGTAAATAAAAATTAACTTTGCCAACAATAAACTAATTTTCATACGCGTATAAGAGGCCATAGTAGTGGCAAGATCAAATACATTTCAATTAAAAAAAATTTTATTTACTTAATATACTGATTTTCTCAAAGGTTCAATAGTAAAATTAATATTTAACATAATTAAGTTAGTTTAATTGATTTTTTAAGATGGTAAAATATCAACTAATATTGGCTAGTATATTAGCGAAACGTAAGTTTGCCAGAGTGGCAGAGGTGCAAATTAAACACTTTCTAAAATTGTAAAAATTCCATTATCATTAATTATCATATTTATGCCTTAAACTATAATTAACTCGTCATATACTCAAGATCAAGGAATTTATTCCATAGCATTTTATGTAATATTAAAATCAGCGCACTTTTTTCGAATTCAATTAATTTCCGGGTGATTCGGATTGCCCTGAAACCATCCGTCTTTAACTAAAATTTATATTATTTTTCGTAATTGTTTTTAAGGAAAATGAGAAATAGGTAGTAGGTATCTCCACTGAATACGTGAATGGTATAAGCCGGTAGTGGGCAGTCTCTCATTATAAGAAGATAGAGATGCAGTTACGTTAGTAACTGCTACGGCGTAGCTACTGACCTGTTTTTTTTTCTTAATTTTTTTTTTACATCCGGCATTTGAAAAGAGGATCGCTCTACCTATGTAAGAAGATAAAACGCTTTTAAAGCATTGTTAATTTTCGTAGAAAATGAAATTTCCCCTTGGGGCTTACTTAATAAATGTTAGCTTACTTTCACGAATTTGGGTAAATAACTTCCACCTAAACTAATGGAACAAGCGTGCGACTATAAATAAAGAGAATCTTGGATTTCTTTTAGGGCTTCCGCAGCGAGGGGTCGGTCATTCATTAAATCTCGTACGCTACCCGTGAAATCCAACTTAAGAAATCCGAAATCAACGCTGATTTCGAAATCCCATAAAAAATCCGAAATCAGCAACGAAATCACAAAATCAGTAAAGAAATCATAAAATCAGTAAAAAATCACAAAATCAACAAAGAAATCACGAAATCAGTAAAGAAATCACAAAATCAGAAACAAAATCAGTCAAAAATCGTGAAATCCATTACAAAATTCACGAAATCCAAACTCAAAAGAAATCACAAAATCAGACGAAATCACGGAGAAAATCTCAAAACCCGAGGAAACCATGCGAAAAACCTCAAATTCCAACGAAATTAAGGCAAATATCGCAAAAATCCGTCGAAATCACGGAAAAAATAGCAAAATCCGACGGACTCACGGGAAAAATCTCGAAATTCGACGAAATCCATTGGATTTTATCGAATTCTGAAATCAAACAATATCCGATGAAATCAAGTGAAATCCGATAAAATCAAATGAAATCCGAAGAAATCAAATTGGATTTCGAAATCCCGTACACTTTTTCCAAAACGTCCGACCCCTCGTTCCGCAGTGACCAAAACATACCATCTCTCGTACGAAACTATGATTAACCGGTTTAAAGCGGAGAAGGGCGGCTATTAAAATTAATTTAAATGTGCCACCTTTAAAGTTATATTTAAGAGGTGTATCATACAGATCAAGAAAGTAATTAATAGGCGTATTTAACCTAGTTTACCAGTTTGTAACTGTAAAGTATTTTTTTGGGTATATGATGAACAATTCCTAAGATGATTAAAACATTGTTACAGAGATCAAAATGGAAAATTAATTTCGGTTGAATTAATTTAACATGATTTATATTAAATAAAATATTTGTGTAACAGAAACAAGTTCAGTTCTATTTACTAAAAGTATGAATATGAATGAGTTCAGCGGAAATTTAGCGAAAATTGTCATACATTCTTTATACCTCGAGCAAATTATAATTATGATTCCTTGTTAAATATACTAAATCTTCCAAAACTTCAGGACATCTTGTATTTTAACGATATAACCTTTGTTTATAAATTATTAAATAATCGTATAACACTCTCAAAACTACTAGAATCAATTAATATCTTAATTCCCAAACGACTACGAAATGTGCATACATTCTATATTCCCCGTAAAAGTATTAATCCAATTATCCGAATGCAAAGAATATGCAATAATTTCACTAATAAATTTGACATTTTTTTCGACAAATTAATTGATGTCAAACAACTTATTCTGTATGGTTGTAAAGAGTAATTTTTGAAAAGTGTTTTCATAATTTTTAACTTAACTGTGGATGTAGATGGTTACTAATGTTTTAAATATATGAGATGACATTAATCAATACTAAACAAACAAAAAACAATTTAGTTCAATGATTTAATTTATTATTCTTAAATTTGTTCGCGTTACTAATTCTCTTGTGTTATTCTCATGATACTCTGTAGTTTTTATTTTTGACCAATTAATTGACGCTGTATTACCTCTGTATGGCTGCAAAGAATAATTTTTGTAGTAGTAACATATTTATTAACTTACTTGTGATTGTTACTTATGTTTTATGATTTTCTTTCTGAAATGTGCATGTTCTCGTGAGTTGTATACAACTTTTTCCATGTACAATAAACCCATATTTCATTTCGTTTCATTATAATTTTTTTCACTCGTTTTATTAATTAAGGGAGCGAAACCGCGAACGACAGTTTTACAGAGTTCTATGGGCGATTTTGAGTCGAAAATGCCTCATGACATATTTCCGGTTTACAAGTAATGATTGGATGACCCCTTAAATTCAAGTAAGCCGATTTTAATTCTAAGAGAACGGTAGGAAAATTTACTAAAGGAAAATAAAATAATTGATGTTTTATAATCATATCTTTTAAACTGAAAATTTTAATAACTGTACTTCAAGCAACTATTAATTTTAATAAGTCATCCGTAAAACACTCAAATTATAACTTTTAAACGGTGCCCCGGACGGAAAAATGCCATAGAAAATTTTGACTAAAAATCCCCCATGGAACTCCAGCAGTCATATCACGCATTCTGTAACACCCTGTATTTGTTTCTTAAGTAAAATGCTACATGAAGACTGGCTCTGCCTTGATCTTTCCTCGAAACAGCGAATAAACCTAATTTTTTTGTAAAATTATCTAAAAAAAATTTAAAATTAATATTCGAAGGAAGGATTTAAGCAAATATTTTCTTCGGTAGTTTATTTATTTAATACAAAATCGACTCTTGAACCTCACGTAATGTCAGCACTACCTATGTAAGAGTGAAACCCAAAGCTACTCGTTATTAAATTAATGTACACGCTTCTCAAGGTTGTCTATACATGTACACTGTATACATTTCGATTTAATCACATCAATATTATCATTCCGCTCTGATAATTCAGGTATCATCATCTTCTATAACTAAAAATATATTAATTAAAATAAATATCTGTTGGGGGGAGGGCTTAAATTCTCAAACGACGGTGGTTTAATTATTTCCGACTTTTGCTCCAAATATTGGATCTTAGCTATGAGATATTACATTGGTAACCCACAGCTGAGCAGTTGTCTTAACGGACGGAGAGAATTTCAACTTCAATATTTTTTATCGTGATCAAAACTAGAGGCCCGTGACGGATTGTTCAAAAATAAATATAATGATTTTTCGGAAACACGTGTTTTCATTCTTAATTAGTCCATTGGTTTAAATTTATTCTCCGAATTGCAATATTTATCTGATTTCAGGGGAAGTTAAAAGAGAACTATTTTGGGTTAACTAATTAGCTTTAGAATAATGTGAGACAAGTTGTGATATAGCTACTTTCAGAAACTGCAACTGTTTGCCTATTTAAACTACCACAGAAGCTATTTTAGAAAATCGCTTCCATTATATTTGAAAACGGGCTCTAGTTTTTACTTTTATTTTTAAGTTTTAATTTTTAAAATAGCAGGGGGTCGAGTTTCACGTGTTAATATAAATTAAATCTTTATAAGTTTGAACATAAACGTTGAATAGATGTGGAAGACTATAATTACCCACATTGTCATCGCAGCGGCATTTAAGACCCATTTTTAGTCAACGTGTGGCTATTTATTCTCTTTTATACTTAAATTTGCAGAACTATTTGTTTGAAATGAATACATGGAATAAAAAACAAAATCTTGACACATCCGCAAAATTTTAATTCTTTGACTTTTTCAGAGTTTTAGAGTATCACAATATTTAACAAGAAATAATGGATCATTAATGATACAGCTTTATTGAATTTAAAGTAAATTACGCGGTAAATTACCGCGTAATTTACCATTTTCCAAAATTACCGTCATTTTCGAACCCTAAGCAGGCACCACATGATGATAAGATTCAAAGACTCCTTATGAAGTGGAACTGGACACATAGTCCTCTTTTCTCGATATTGCAGCTAATTTTAAAAATAAAAGGGTTTCTTTGAACGGTCACGTGCTTCTGACTTGTTTAAAATATTTTTACCCTCCGCTACCTTTTTTTGGACTCAGTGAATCGGAGTACTTTTAGTTTTTATAACGAACAATTTGACTTTTAAGGTGAAGTTAGTGTAAGCAAAGTGTAAGCTATTTGATCGTATGCTAGTTTCATATATTACTATTAAAGCCTACAGGATGTTGACATTTAATTTTAAAACTATATAGTTTGACGTCGGTACTTATATTCTCCTTGCGAAATAACTGTATCAAAATTAAGCTTTTCATAATAACTGTTCCTTTTCTGTATTTTCTAGTCAAAAGTATAAGTTAATCAAATTTGAAGCGGAAAATTTTATTTATGAGCGATATTTATCGTTACATCATCATGGGTCTGCGTGCATCCGCCAAAACGCCTCCCGTCGTTAACAGACGTCCGATTTTTAACCTGGGATTTTCCTTTTCTAAACAAGTCAACCTGAACGCCCCAGAATGTTACTTTTTATTAAATTTGTATATGGGTGTTCTAGTAAGAAATATTAGACACGAAGACCTGAATCTTACGCTCTAGCGTCTCAAACTAAATTCATTCAAAAAGGACAACGTTAAAATTCGACGCCTTTTGAAGAGGAATAATTATTTATAATTTATAATATACAGGGTGTTCCAAAAGAGAGGTAGGACAGAAGTATGTGGGATTGTGAGTCGAAAACATTCCATGGACTTTTGCCGTCAAGGGCACACTTTGTAAGTTATGATTGGATTGCTTACAGATGACCCCATATATTTAAACTGAATGAGAAGCTTAGTTTGAAAAACCTCTGATTTATATAACAAAAGATAGAATTAATTTCTGTGAATTCAAAAATATCAAGCTTTTAATTCTCCAATTTTTGGTTATTTGGCAATATGCATTTGAAAATGCTTCATATGAAATTATTCGAAATCCACTTTTTATGAAAGGCTAAAACGTTTCCCGTAGGCTGACGTCACAGATATATCTTGCACGTGAGATGGTGCCACTATCTCCGCTATCGGACCCAGAGTTTTGACAGGCAAGAAGCTAGAGATGGGTATAGGATTCCCGTGCTTTTTTATCCCCACGTCATAGTGATGTCATCAAACGGGCGAACAATCTCGACAAGACAAAATTATTGATATATCGAAACTGAGTTTTCGTGATTTTTCAATGGATTTTAAAAATAGAAAATTTGGTTCAATTATATTAAAAACTTGATATTTTGATAGTAAAAACTTGAAAGTGTAACATAATACCACTTTCGTGGTAAAATATGATATGAAATTGTAAATTCGCATTCCCTTTAAGTAAGGGATCATCCTTACAACACTTTTACCATAACTTGAAAACGGTGTTGCCTAGAGGAAAATGTCATTGAAACGTTTTGACTCAAAATCGCCCATAGAACCCACTATACTTCAGTCTTACCATTCTTTTAGGAGCACATTGTATTTATTTGACCATATAAAGTACTTGAAGAGAAACCGGCTTTGAAGTCCTGTCGTTTATAACAGCTGGTCCCCTTGGTTAGTTTCATTAATAAGCAAGTATAATGCGTTAATGTACAAGGTGGATCCATTTTAAAGAGATTTTAAACTTGATTCTTTAACTTTAATTCAAGAAGTTTCGGAAATTTCTGGGTATGGGGGATGGGGATCGATAATATAGAACTCGAACAGGAAGAGAAAGTTGTCGGTAAATTCCTGGAGGGAAGTTTCTCGTAACACCAATTAGTGATAAAAATGCGGAATTATTTATAATTTGTTATTAATTTTCTACACTTCAACCCAACTATGCAAACTTATTAAAAATATTTTAGGTAGCTGAATATGCATGTATTCTTACTTTTTCTAATATCTGGAGAACTTTCACAAGATGGGTGCCAAAATGTGTTAAAGACACGCTTGAATAGCATAAAAAAATATTTATGTTCAAAGTCCTATTAATAGTTTTACAGTTGAGATTTAATTATTTAATTAATCCAAGTTAATGCCACTAAGACTAATAATTCAAGGAGGCGTATTATTGTTAGTATCATTTTTTAAAATTTATTCAATGGATGTTACAAATATTTCACTTGAGCCCAGCTTTCATTATATGCAATGAAAACTGACTTCGTAACAATACCATCTTCAAAGTAATTATTTCAGCAATTAAACAAAATCTATTCTATGAGAGCGGTAGCTCTCTTAGATAAGACTTCATACTGCCTCTAATGTATAAGGATGGTTTTTTGATTGGCCAAAACGTTTTTCATATTGTGTTTACTGCTTTGAAATTTTGACAGTGAACTAAAATTCGGACCCTAATTTTGTGGTTAAAATTTCAAAGAGATCCATCTAATAGTTAGTTTTATAAAAAATAAAGTTGTTAAGGGTGGTTTTCATTTCCATAAAATTAATCACAGATTTGGACGAAAAACTGGAAAATCTTCATAGAAATAACATGGGAAATTTTCCAAACTTAACCATTTTGTCTATACCCTTACAAAAATAACTATACATTTGATAGATTTGAAAAAGGTCTTAAATGAAAGCCCCATTATCATAATTGGCGCCTATTTTTTTCATTAAGAAAAACTAAGTTTAAGTATTGTTTTTCATAGTTTTAATTACATGCTCTGATTTACGTGGTTCACCCTGAAGCTGTGGAACTTACGACTTTGTAGTTTAGAAAGCCACTCTTGGATTTTCGTCGTTTTACCGCGGATATAGTCAAATTCTTAGAGCAAATAGCTAGCTTAAAGGACATTTTAACTATTGCCTATCCAACTAAATTAGTTGCGAAGTACAGATTAAAGCTAATTGAACTGGATTACCAATAAAAGATAAGTAAACTGGATTACCAATAAAAGATAAGTAAACTTAATTACCTTTTGAAGATATATAAACGAGATTATCAGTTAAATATAATTAAACTAGATTACCAATTAGAGGTAATTAAATTATATTACCAATTAGAAGTAATTAAACTAAATGACCAATTAAAGGTAATTGAAATATATTACCAATTAAAGTTAATTAAACTAGATTAAGGACTGCTGGTAATTAAGCTAGATTACCGGCGACTGGTAATTAAGCAAGATTGCCGGCGACTAGTAATAAAGCTAGATTACCGACGACTGGTAATTAAGCTAGATTACCGACGACTGGTGATTCAGCTAGATTACCGACGACAGGTGATTCAGCTAGATTACCGACGACTGGTAATTCAGCTAGATTACCGACGACTGGTGATTAAGCTAGATTACCGACGACTGGTGATTAAGCTAGATTACCGACGACTGGTGATTAAGCTAGATTACCGACGACTGGTGATTCAGCTAGATTACCGACGACAGGTGATTCAGCTAGATTAACGACGACTGGTAATTCAGCTAGATTACCGACGACTGGTGATTAAGCTAGATTACCGACGACTGGTGATTAAGCTAGATTACCGACGACTGGTGATTAAGCTAGATTACCGACGACTGGTAATTAAGCTAGATTACCGACGACTGGTGATTAAGCTAGATTGCCGACGACTGGTAATTAAGCTAGATTACCGACGACTGGTAATTAAGCTAGATTACCGACGACTGGTAATTAAGCTAGATTACCGACGACTGGTAATTAAGCTAGATTACCGACGACTGTTAATTAAGCTAGATTACCGACGACTGTTAATTAAGCTAGATTACCGACGACTGTTAATTAAGCTAGATTACCGACGACTGATAATTAAGCTAGATTACCGACGACTGTTAATTAAGCTAGATTACCGACGACTGGTAATTAAGCTAGATTACCGACGACTGGTAATTAAGCTAGATTACCGACGACTGGTAATTAAGCTAGATTACCGACGACTAGTAATTAAGCTAGATTACCGACGACTGGTAATTAAGCTAGATTACCGACGACTGGTAATTAAGCTAGATTACCGACGACTGTTAATTAAGCTAGATTACCGACGACTGTTAATTAAGCTAGATTACCGACGACTGTTAATTAAGCTAGATTACCGACGACTGTTAATTAAGCTAGATTACCGACGACTGTTAATTAAGCTAGATTACCGACGACTGGTAATTAAGCTAGATTAACGACGACTGGTAATTAAGCTAGATTACCGACGACTGGTAATTAAGCTAGATTACCGACGACTGGTAATTAAGCTAGATTACCGACGACTGTTAATTAAGCTAGATTACCGACGACTGTTAATTAAGCTAGATTACCGACGACTGGTAATTAAGCTAGATTACCGACGACTGGTAATTAAGCTAGATTACCGACGACTGGTAATTAAGCTAGATTACCGACGACTGGTAATTAAGCTAGATTACCGACGACTGTTAATTAAGCTAGATTACCGACGACTGTTAATTAAGCTAGATTACCGACGACTGTTAATTAAGCTAGATTACCGACGACTGATAATTAAGCTAGATTACCGACGACTGTTAATTAAGCTAGATTACCGACGACTGGTAATTAAGCTAGATTACCGACGACTGGTAATTAAGCTAGATTACCGACGACTGGTAATTAAGCTAGATTACCGACGACTGGTAATTAAGCTAGATTACCGACGACTGGTAATTAAGCTAGATTACCGACGACTGGTAATTAAGCTAGATTACCGACGACTGGTAATTAAGCTAGATTACCGACGACTGTTAATTAAGCTAGATTACCGACGACTGTTAATTAAGCTAGATTACCGACGAATGGTAATTAAGCTAGATTACCGACGACTGGTAATTATGCTAGATCACCGACGACTGGTAATTATGCTAGATCACCGACGACTGGTAATTATGCTAGATTACCGACGACTGGTAATTAAGCTAGATCACCGACGACTGGTAATTATGCTAGATTACCGACGACTGGTGATTAAGCTAGATTACCGACGACTGGTAATTAAGCTAGATTACCGACGACTGGTAATTAAGCTAGATTACCGACGACTGGTAATTAAGCTAGATTACCGACGACTGGTAATTAAGCTAGATTACCGACGACTGGTAATTAAGCTAGATTACCGACGACTGTTAATTAAGCTAGATTACCGACGACTGTTAATTAAGCTAGATTACCGACGACTGTTAATTAAGCTAGATTACCGACGACTGGTAATTAAGCTAGATTACCGACGACTGGTAATTAAGCTAGATTACCGACGACTGGTAATTAAGCTAGATTACCGACGACTGGTAATTAAGCTAGATTACCGACGACTGGTAATTAAGCTAGATTACCGACGACTGGTAATTAAGCTAGATTACCGACGACTGTTAATTAAGCTAGATTACCGACGACTGTTAATTAAGCTAGATTACCGACGACTGTTAATTAAGCTAGATTACCGACGACTGTTAATTAAGCTAGATTACCGACGACTGTTAATTAAGCTAGATTACCGACGACTGATAATTAAGCTAGATTACCGACGACTGTTAATTAAGCTAGATTACCGACGACTGGTAATTAAGCTAGATTACCGACGACTGGTAATTAAGCTAGATTACCGACGACTGGTAATTAAGCTAGATTACCGACGACTGGTAATTAAGCTAGATTACCGACGACTGGTAATTAAGCTAGATTACCGACGACTGGTAATTAAGCTAGATTACCGACGACTGGTAATTAAGCTAGATTACCGACGACTGTTAATTAAGCTAGATTACCGACGACTGTTAATTAAGCTAGATTACCGACGAATGGTAATTAAGCTAGATTACCGACGACTGGTAATTATGCTAGATCACCGACGACTGGTAATTATGCTAGATCACCGACGACTGGTAATTATGCTAGATTACCGACGACTGGTAATTAAGCTAGATCACCGACGACTGGTAATTATGCTAGATTACCGACGACTGGTGATTAAGCTAGATTACCGACGACTGGTAATTAAGCTAGATTACCGACGACTGGTAATTAAGCTAGATTACCGACGACTGGTAATTAAGCTAGATTACCGACGACTGGTAATTAAGCTAGATTACCGACGACTGGTAATTAAGCTAGATTACCGACGACTGTTAATTAAGCTAGATTACCGACGACTGTTAATTAAGCTAGATTACCGACGACTGTTAATTAAGCTAGATTACCGACGACTGGTAATTAAGCTAGATTACCGACGACTGGTAATTAAGCTAGATTACCGACGACTGGTAATTAAGCTAGATTACCGACGACTGGTAATTAAGCTAGATTACCGACGACTGGTAATTAAGCTAGATTACCGACGACTGGTAATTAAGCTAGATTACCGACGACTGTTAATTAAGCTAGATTACCGACGACTGTTAATTAAGCTAGATTACCGACGACTGTTAATTAAGCTAGATTACCGACGACTGTTAATTAAGCTAGATTACCGACGACTGTTAATTAAGCTAGATTACCGACGACTGTTAATTAAGCTAGATTACCGACGACTGTTAATTAAGCTAGATTACCGACGACAGGTGATTCAGCTAGATTACGGACGATTGGTAATTCAGCTAGATTACCAACGACTGGTAATTAAGCTAGATTACCGACGACTGGTAATTAAGCTAGATTACCGACGACTGGTAATTAAGCTAGATTACCGACGACTGGTAATTAAGCTAGATTACCGACGACTGGTAATTAAGCTAGATTACCGACGAATGGTAATTAAGCTAGATTACCGACGACTGGTAATTATGCTAGATCACCGACGACTGGTAATTATGCTAGATCACCGACGACTGGTAATTATGCTAGATTACCGACGACTGGTAATTAAGCTAGATCACCGACGACTGGTAATTATGCTAGATTACCGACGACTGGTGATTAAGCTAGATTACCGACGACTGGTAATTAAGCTAGATTACCGACGACTGGTAATTAAGCTAGATTACCGACGACTGGTAATTAAGCTAGATTACCGACGACTGGTAATTAAGCTAGATTACCGACGACTGTTAATTAAGCTAGATTACCGACGACTGTTAATTAAGCTAGATTACCGACGACTGTTAATTAAGCTAGATTACCGACGACTGATAATTAAGCTAGATTACCGACGACTGTTAATTAAGCTAGATTACCGACGACTGTTAATTAAGCTAGATTACCGACGACTGGTAATTAAGCTAGATTACCGACGACTGGTAATTAAGCTAGATTACCGACGACTGGTAATTAAGCTAGATTACCGACGACTGGTAATTAAGCTAGATTACCGACGACTGGTAATTAAGCTAGATTACCGACGACTGTTAATTAAGCTAGATTACCGACGACTGTTAATTAAGCTAGATTACCGACGACTGTTAATTAAGCTAGATTACCGACGACTGTTAATTAAGCTAGATTACCGACGACTGTTAATTAAGCTAGATTACCGACGACTGGTAATTAAGCTAGATTACCGACGACTGGTAATTAAGCTAGATTACCGACGACTGGTAATTAAGCTAGATTACCGACGACTGTTAATTAAGCTAGATTACCGACGACTGTTAATTAAGCTAGATTACCGACGACTGTTAATTAAGCTAGATTACCGACGACTGATAATTAAGCTAGATTACCGACGACTGTTAATTAAGCTAGATTACCGACGACTGTTAATTAAGCTAGATTACCGACGACTGGTAATTAAGCTAGATTACCGACGACTGGTAATTAAGCTAGATTACCGACGACTGGTAATTAAGCTAGATTACCGACGACTGGTAATTAAGCTAGATTACCGACGACTGGTAATTAAGCTAGATTACCGACGACTGGTAATTAAGCTAGATTACCGACGACTGTTAATTAAGCTAGATTACCGACGACTGTTAATTAAGCTAGATTACCGACGACTGTTAATTAAGCTAGATTACCGACGACTGTTAATTAAGCTAGATTACCGACGACTGTTAATTAAGCTAGATTACCGACGACTGTTAATTAAGCTAGATTACCGACGACTGTTAATTAAGCTAGATTACCGACGACAGGTGATTCAGCTAGATTACGGACGATTGGTAATTCAGCTAGATTACCAACGACTGGTAATTAAGCTAGATTACCGACGACTGGTAATTAAGCTAGATTACCGACGACTGGTAATTAAGCTAGATTACCGACGACTGGTAATTAAGCTAGATTACCGACGACTGGTAATTAAGCTAGATTACCGACGAATGGTAATTAAGCTAGATTACCGACGACTGGTAATTATGCTAGATCACCGACGACTGGTAATTATGCTAGATCACCGACGACTGGTAATTATGCTAGATTACCGACGACTGGTAATTAAGCTAGATCACCGACGACTGGTAATTATGCTAGATTACCGACGACTGGTGATTAAGCTAGATTACCGACGACTGGTAATTAAGCTAGATTACCGACGACTGGTAATTAAGCTAGATTACCGACGACTGGTAATTAAGCTAGATTACCGACGACTGGTAATTAAGCTAGATTACCGACGACTGTTAATTAAGCTAGATTACCGACGACTGTTAATTAAGCTAGATTACCGACGACTGTTAATTAAGCTAGATTACCGACGACTGATAATTAAGCTAGATTACCGACGACTGTTAATTAAGCTAGATTACCGACGACTGTTAATTAAGCTAGATTACCGACGACTGGTAATTAAGCTAGATTACCGACGACTGGTAATTAAGCTAGATTACCGACGACTGGTAATTAAGCTAGATTACCGACGACTGGTAATTAAGCTAGATTACCGACGACTGGTAATTAAGCTAGATTACCGACGACTGTTAATTAAGCTAGATTACCGACGACTGTTAATTAAGCTAGATTACCGACGACTGTTAATTAAGCTAGATTACCGACGACTGTTAATTAAGCTAGATTACCGACGACTGTTAATTAAGCTAGATTACCGACGACTGGTAATTAAGCTAGATTACCGACGACTGGTAATTAAGCTAGATTACCGACGACTGGTAATTAAGCTAGATTACCGACGACTGTTAATTAAGCTAGATTACCGACGACTGTTAATTAAGCTAGATTACCGACGACTGTTAATTAAGCTAGATTACCGACGACTGATAATTAAGCTAGATTACCGACGACTGTTAATTAAGCTAGATTACCGACGACTGTTAATTAAGCTAGATTACCGACGACTGGTAATTAAGCTAGATTACCGACGACTGGTAATTAAGCTAGATTACCGACGACTGGTAATTAAGCTAGATTACCGACGACTGGTAATTAAGCTAGATTACCGACGACTGGTAATTAAGCTAGATTACCGACGACTGGTAATTAAGCTAGATTACCGACGACTGTTAATTAAGCTAGATTACCGACGACTGTTAATTAAGCTAGATTACCGACGACTGGTAATTAAGCTAGATTACCGACGACTGGTAATTAAGCTAGATTACCGACGACTGGTAATTAAGCTAGATTACCGACGAATGGTAATTAAGCTAGATTACCGACGACTGGTAATTATGCTAGATCACCGACGACTGGTAATTATGCTAGATCACCGACGACTGGTAATTATGCTAGATTACCGACGACTGGTAATTAAGCTAGATCACCGACGACTGGTAATTATGCTAGATTACCGACGACTGGTGATTAAGCTAGATTACCGACGACTGGTAATTAAGCTAGATTACCGACGACTGGTAATTAAGCTAGATTACCGACGACTGGTAATTAAGCTAGATTACCGACGACTGGTAATTAAGCTAGATTACCGACGACTGTTAATTAAGCTAGATTACCGACGACTGTTAATTAAGCTAGATTACCGACGACTGTTAATTAAGCTAGATTACCGACGACTGATAATTAAGCTAGATTACCGACGACTGTTAATTAAGCTAGATTACCGACGACTGTTAATTAAGCTAGATTACCGACGACTGGTAATTAAGCTAGATTACCGACGACTGGTAATTAAGCTAGATTACCGACGACTGGTAATTAAGCTAGATTACCGACGACTGGTAATTAAGCTAGATTACCGACGACTGGTAATTAAGCTAGATTACCGACGACTGTTAATTAAGCTAGATTACCGACGACTGTTAATTAAGCTAGATTACCGACGACTGTTAATTAAGCTAGATTACCGACGACTGTTAATTAAGCTAGATTACCGACGACTGTTAATTAAGCTAGATTACCGACGACTGGTAATTAAGCTAGATTACCGACGACTGGTAATTAAGCTAGATTACCGACGACTGGTAATTAAGCTAGATTACCGACGACTGTTAATTAAGCTAGATTACCGACGACTGTTAATTAAGCTAGATTACCGACGACTGTTAATTAAGCTAGATTACCGACGACTGATAATTAAGCTAGATTACCGACGACTGTTAATTAAGCTAGATTACCGACGACTGTTAATTAAGCTAGATTACCGACGACTGGTAATTAAGCTAGATTACCGACGACTGGTAATTAAGCTAGATTACCGACGACTGGTAATTAAGCTAGATTACCGACGACTGGTAATTAAGCTAGATTACCGACGACTGGTAATTAAGCTAGATTACCGACGACTGGTAATTAAGCTAGATTACCGACGACTGTTAATTAAGCTAGATTACCGACGACTGTTAATTAAGCTAGATTACCGACGACTGTTAATTAAGCTAGATTACCGACGACAGGTGATTCAGCTAGATTACGGACGATTGGTAATTCAGCTAGATTACCAACGACTGGTAATTAAGCTAGATTACCGACGACTGGTAATTAAGCTAGATTACCGACGACTGGTAATTAAGCTAGATTACCGACGACTGGTAATTAAGCTAGATTACCGACGACTGGTAATTAAGCTAGATTACCGACGAATGGTAATTAAGCTAGATTACCGACGACTGGTAATTATGCTAGATCACCGACGACTGGTAATTATGCTAGATCACCGACGACTGGTAATTATGCTAGATTACCGACGACTGGTAATTAAGCTAGATCACCGACGACTGGTAATTATGCTAGATTACCGACGACTGGTAATTATGCTAGATCACCGACGACTGTTAATTAAGCTAGATTACCGACGACTGGTAATTAAGCTAGATTACCGACGACTGGTAATTAAGCTAGATTACCGACGACTGGTAATTAAGCTAGATTACCGACGACTGGTAATTAAGCCCGAATACCGACTACTGGTAATTAATTTAGATTACCGATGGACGCGCGAGACCCTAAGACTTTTTCTCTCCTATGGTTTCTTAACAATTTTAATTATTATTAAGCCTGAAGTAACAGATATTAATGAAAACTGTCATTGTAGACAAAGACCGGAAAGTTTAAAAGATAAGTGTAGAAAATTAATTGTCTAAAGTAACAGATATTCAAATTTTCACTTTTTAAGACATGATTATAAAACATCAATTATTTTAAAAAAATTCTTATCTTACTTTTTTTCACCAAAATTTCATTTGCCCAAAATATTTTTCACCACTTTTTACCCAAGTATTTTTCTCTCAATAGTATTCCAAGAGAAATGCCACCTACAAGAGTTTAAGGGATTTTAGCTTGATACTAGGTTTTACTTTCGACTAACATTTTCTTTTAGGAGATTCAAATACTTGGATATCTGAAAAGATTTCGCTTGAAGAGTTTAAATTTTTATATTTTAAAATTGGAAATATTTCGCGAGTATTTCGAAGTGGAAAATAACATAGGCCTTTTCATTGTGATTTAGTTATTAGTGTCGAAAAGATCTATAGATTGATCGTCATCTTTTGAGAGCTATACAGCACGTTAATTTTTAAAACTTCGAAAACTTTATAACTCTTAACGTGTTTTATTTTATTAGCTCTCAACGATTTTCAGTCCATTTAATTCTCTTTATAGGGCCTGTCAAATACTTTAACTTTGATTGCATTTGTAAAATACTTTAAATTTGATTGTATTTTTTTTTCTTTAAAATAATTGGTGAACGGGCAAAAAATTAATTCTTAAAAATAGGTCTTTACTAAAAAATAGTCCAAAATATAAAATAAAATAAACAATATGGCAAAAACATTCTTTTCAAAGGCATTTCTATTTGACTCATCAAAAAAAAACCAACTCTTTGAAAATAAATGTAAGAGTTCGCGAGAGGAAAACTTTAACGTTTCACCATAAGTAAAACGTTCCTTCTTGCAAAGAGCACCTGATAGCTATAAATCATGAATTCCTTACAATAAGGGATATAGCTACCAGTAGATGTAGGAATAGAACTGCCATAAAATATTCGAAGGTAAAGATCACTCTTCAAAATTTTATCGACTAAGAAGGTTGTAAGGAGTCCTCTCCAAAAGAGAGTTTACGTTAGAATTTAAATTTAAGGGTTTTTTTTGGAAATAAAGAACAAATTTTGAAATAAACAAAATTATTAATTAATCGGAGCAAATCTCCTTAAGTCCAAAAGACTGATAATTCACAGGGCCTATTTCTCAACCTAATTGTTACTTTTTGAGAGAATATAAAATGCAAACGCGTACTATTTTTAAAATGATGCGCATGTTTCATGTTAAAATATTTTACTGAAGTAATTTTGGTGAAAAAAAGTAAGATAACAATTTTTTTAAAATAATTGATGTTTTATAATCATGTCTTCAAAAGTGAAAATTTGAATATCTGTTACTTTAGACAATTAATTTTCTACACTTATCTTTTAAACTTTCCGGTCTTTGTCTACAATGACAGTTTTCATTAATTGACAAAAGCCTTGTTCACACTTACAAGGAAAACCTCTTCCAAAGTCAGGTGTGAACAAAACTGATTGACAAGAGACCAGATAGAGTTGACGTTATTTCACGAACAAATTTGAAGCAGATCTGGAGGTTAATTCCTAGTTTTCAGGGTACTTTCTCCCGGGATTAGACTAATTTTATAGATATTTTTAGATGCATTAGCAGACAGCTGTAACGGGCGTACTAGCAGACAGTACAAGTTTTTACCGTAATATTTTTAAGCGAGCCAGCTCTTGTTTAGAAAATTTGGAGAGAGAAAATTAAGGAACAAAAACCTCGCTTGCAATCAAGAAGAGGTTTTTCATCACCTCTCGCGTGTTTTGCTAAGAGTACTTTGAATTAAAGGCTTTAACGACGGTAGTGTCTCATAATTTAATAACAAGTTGGGGTGAGAAGGATAATAGGCGAGGGGCTAGTCATTCGCTAAAATTTTGTTCACCTGATTACTGATTTCTGAACTTTCATATGAATTCCGATGATTACTGAACGAATTCCTTGATTTCCGTGATTACGATTATTTTCGGTGATTTCCATAATCTGTTTACTGATTTCCCGTTATTGCCGCAGATTACTTGTGATTCCTGTTTGAATTCCAATGAATTCTGGGGATTTTGGTGAATTCCGTGATTACTTCTGGATTCTTCGTGAATTTCGACGAATGCAGTGATTATTTCTATTTCAACTGATTATGATTTTTATTTGGATTTTCGAATTCCTCGTTTGATTTTGTGTGATTTCCGAGGTGATTACAAAAGATTACTTGTAAATCATGTGATTATTTCTAATTTTCTCAAGATTTCATGTGATTTCCAGTTATTATCGAAGGTTTCTGATTACCGTTGATTACCCACAAGAATGATTTTGATTACTGATGATTTTCTAAGAATTCTAGAAATCAAGTAATCGATTTTTGCGGTTTTGTACACCTGATTATTTAAGTGACTAACCTCTCAGGGGGACAGAGTATTCCTCTATAGATCCATCAGATATAGAAACTTAATGGTACATTATCAATTTAAGGAAAATATCAAGTTGAAACGTTATGTTAGTGTAATACTGGAACATAGGCAATACAAAGCGACCTTTTCGCATTTTAAGTTTGGTATTGTTAATTTCTCGGTTCTAAATAATTAGAAAAACAATTTTATAACATAAAATTGATTGGTATTCGAAAGTTATTGTTTAATTTCCGTCATACATTTTTATTACATTTAAACAAAAGCCATGCACCTGTTTTTTAAGCTTTAATGCTATTTTAAGATTTGAAGCCCGATTTCACTGAATTCATTCTCGGCCTTTCGAACCTTGAAAATTTATAGAACTGAAAGTTTGTTAATTGCTAGTGGGGCATTGTTTTGTTGTTACGAAAGAAGGCTATGTTGTTGGAAGGAATCCAGTTTGTTTAATTTAAAAAAACTTTCTAAATGCTTTAGTTCATTGTAAACGTGTTAAGACACTAAAAATGGTTTTAAACATGTCTTGAAATCTTAAATAACAATGAAATCTCATTATAAAGCCATTTTTATAAATAAAAAATATGAACGTTTATATTAAATTTGCGATTCAATTGTCTCACTTATCCTTAAAAATGTTTGAAATCATTCATATTGAAATTGTCAGGTTTAAATTACCAAACTCTTGTCTTGACCTCTATTTAAAAAGACAGTGACCACTTTTAAAATATTTCATTAGCATAGAGGATACTTGTCGAGGAAGTAGAAATAGTTCTGGATGACTTTAATCCCGATTATCTATTTTTCCTTGATTGAATTGGGCTGTATTTATTAAACGTGATTGTGTTAGGCCTTTTACTATTCTCAAAATTTGGATTTCAAAGACACTTTTAACATTTATATATTGTAATAAAGAACATTTGGATGGGTTAAACATTCATGGTTTTTGGTAATTGTATCTCTATGACCACTCCAATTAATTTTATTAATCTACAAAATGTATGATCGAATTGAATTTCCTATGCGATAAATATAGTTGAATTTCAAATAATAATTTCAGTGATAGCTGTGATGTTAATCATACTCGATCAAAATTTTCTGAAAGGAGGTTGTAAACAAGAACAATGACTTATGGGTTCCTTATTGGCCTACCTGCCTCTTGTGAAACCAAGCGTATAACACGCTATGTCTCCAACTAACATGACCATTTACAGTCTTTAATGAATGTACAGAGTATAGATCTGACGGAAGACGGGGATAATCTATGACACATAACTTTTTATTCATATTCCACTGTAAAACGTTATGTATATCTCAGGCGAGTACATATACGTTTAACGTGAATCCTGTAATTAAGTTGGTTTGTTTTTTGTTTTATTGCAAAAAAGTTTTAATAATATTTTTTTATCCAATTTCCTTTTTGTTTTGTTGTTTTCTGAATTAAAGATGAGGGAAATAAGTCTTGGTCCATTGACTTAAAAATTGTCACTATTTAATGCTATGAGTAATATTTTAATCCAAAATTTAAGAGGAGAAATATTGCAAATTGATTTAAAGGAAAAGTTGAGGTAACATAACTTTATACCTTAAGAGAACGGCCTTTTTGTAACCATAATAGGATAAATAATAATAATAATAAAAATAATCTCTTATCACAAATTAATTTGCATTTATTTTGTCTTAAAAACGAGGACTACTGCGCGCCATTGATTTAGTGGCGCCTGCTAAACCAAACCTGTTACCCTTACCTCTCGCAGCCTGTTAGAATTAAACCAATTCCGTAGGGGTGAGTGGTTTGACTTAACAGACGCCAGTAAACCAATGGCTGCACATTAACCCTCGTTTTAAAGACTAATAAAATTCTAATTATTTTGTAATAAGATATCAGTTATTTTTTAATATTTTTCCTTTCATATTTAGAAAAGGGCCGTTCTTTACCTAAACTTTTCCTTCAATAGCCCAGCAACTACATGACCTTGAACAAAAATTGTATTGAATGTCCCCTACTCTTGATCACTAGCTTGGAAAATGACTTCCGACAACGGCATTGACCTTCACAATATTTTCGAAAAACTATGAAATTTGGCGCATATTACAATTAAGACCATATGAAGGAAGAGCCCAGTGCGAAATAGTTTCCAAAGTTTCAAAGTTTCCAAAGTTTATTTCCAATTCACGTTTACATTAGATTCGTTTTATAAGGGCCTAAGTCAACTAGCGACTTTTTAGCCCTGCTTCGCATAGATTTTTATAACAATACAAATAATAAAATTCTAGTATTTAAAACTGGTAATAAATTAATAAATAAATTAATTTAAAAACAAAGTTAATAATAAAAACAAAGTTTAAATCAAAAAATCAAGAAAAGTTGAGCCTATTATATTATTTCGATTAATTGAATCTACAACAGCTAATCCAAATTGAAAAGGGTTATTATCATGAAGGGTTTATTATCTAGGAGGTCCCAATTTAAATTCTTATCAGTTTTAATAATATAAGTTCTTTTAGTTTGAATTTGAATAGTTTAATATTATCCAAATCTCGTATTTCTTGGGGAAGGGTGTTAAATAACATCGGACCCATGTAAAATACGGAATTTAATTTTTTCGAGGTGTTACACTTGCTTACACTAAGTGTATCTTTAGACCTAGTATAAACGATTTTGTTAGCTCTGATCGTAAAGAAGGAATTCGTTAATAAATCTCTATATAATATTGTTAATGTTACAAAGTTTACTACTTCGCTTATTTTTAGCAGACGAGACTTTTCGAAGAGAGGTTCCGTATGAGCAAGGAAAGGAACATTATAAATATTTCTTATGGTGCGTTTTTGGATAATTTGTATTCTCTTAATGTTATGATTAGTAGTCCAACCCCAGATGGATATCCCGTATGTAAGGGTTGAGTAGAATAAGGAGTAGTAAATTTCAAATAGTGTAGCTCTCGGGACTAAGTTTTTGCAGTGATGTATTAGTCCACAGGCTTTAGCTAGTCCCTTACATACCATGTCGACTTGAATATTCCATTTTAAGTTTTCATTTAGCCAAATCCCCAAATATTTATAATTTGTGACTCGTTTAAGAATACGACTATTAATAGTAACCTTTTCGTAAGTGTTTTTGTCGTTGCTGTTGTTGGAGAATATGATATATTCCGTTTTGTCTGTGTTGAGTTCTAGTCCATTTAGTAGCAACCAGGTGTAAATTTTAGCTAAGCTTGTATTGGTTGATTCAACAATGTCATTGACGCATTTACCCGAATATAATAATAGGGCATCATCAGCATATAGAAAAATTGAACTTGGTTCAGTAATGGAGGTCAGGTCGTTAATATACAGATTAAATAAGAGTGGAGAGATGACCGATCCTTGTGGTACTCCGGCCAGCAAAGTACGGTCGGAGGATAGAGTCTTTCCCACTCTTGTATGACATTGTCTATTGAGTAGATAGCTCTCTATCCAATCTCCGGCATTTCCGCGGACTCCGAGTCGACGCAATTTGGCTATAAGACTAATGTGGGGGACACTATCGAAGGCTTTTCTTAAGTCCAGAAATAATCCGAGGCATTTGTTCCCCGCGTCTAGTGAGTTGAGGATCTGATTGTATGAGCTTGCGATTGCGTCTATAGTTCCTCTGTTTGCACGGAAGCCATATTGTCTATCACTCAGTAGTTTGAAATTATCACAGAAATCTTTAAGTCTATTAAAGTACGCTTTGTCGAATATCTTAGCCACGAAGGAGAGCAGAGAGATAGGTCGATAATTACTAACTTCATGTGGATTTCCTTTTTTATGTATAGGGATTATGATAGTCCTTTTTAGTTTATCAGGATATACTCCACTTGCAAAGGATAGATTAATCAAATATGTTAAGGGTTTAGCCAAAAGAGGCAAGCAGTACTTCATTGGTTTTGAGTGCAGATTATCCATCCCTGCTGCCAAATTGCCTTTGATAGTTCTACCTAAGTGGATTATTTCTGATTCGGTGCACGGGAATAGTGCCATAGTTCGCTGGTTTATTTCAACCGCAGCGGATGGTTTCAAACTACTATTGTATAGGCTGGTGTTCGTAAAATGATCGTTTAGTTTATCCGGGGCGATTGGGTTAACTGTAGCAACAGGAGAATCTCTTCCTAATAAGCTATTTAGGGTTTTCCATTTTTCTTTCACCGTGTGTGCATCTTTCAGCTTATTGTAAAAGTAGGAGTTACGTTTATTTCTAATTTGGTTATTTAGTTTATTTCTAGATTTAATATAATTGTTTCTATTCTCAGGGGTGGGATACTTCTTAGCAATTTTGTGATATTTACTTTTGAGAATAATCGCGGATCTGATATCTTGAGAGAGCCATGTCTCTACAGTGGGTTTAATTGTTCGATAATTAAATGAGGACTCATAGGATGTGATAATGCTCTCTTCGAAGATCTCGTAAGCCAAATTAACGTCGTTGGTTATAAATACATCTTTGAATTCCATCTTAGCTATCTTTCCGGCAAAGGTTACCAAATTTTTTGAACTGAAATTACGAATTTCTATTTTGGGAGTTGTATTTTGTCTGAGGTTCCTAGGTATTAAAATTGGGTAGTGGTCGGACGCGTCAATCCCTTTCAGTACTTTAGCATGAGGGTCGTGCTTCATAAATACATTGTCGATACAGGTTGAAGACGTAAAGGTTTCTCTTGTGGGATCAGAAATACACTGTATAAATTCATAACTAAGAAACAAGTCCTTTAGGGAGGTAGCGCAAGGGGTTTGAGACAAGAAGTCTACATTAAAATCACCCATTATATATTTTTCGCCTTTGATTTTTGCGAGGTTTTTTAATAGGGCCTCGAGTAATTTTAAAAAGGTCTCAAAATTAGAGGAATGTGGTTTATAGATCACAACAAATAATTCTTCAGTTACGTTGTTTTTTATACCGTAAGCTTGACCATTACATTTGTAAATTTCTGCTGGTAATGCTATCTATAGTATACATCACAACATTCTTTAGATATTATGAAAATTGGTAACTTTTTATATATATAGGATCATGTAAACAACACAATCTAAAATACAGTGTGGAAGAGATCAGAGCAACACCTACCTTTGTGGAAAACCCCCAAAACCCCTGACGGACTACTTCACTGCAGTACATTTTCGAGCTCGTATACAGGGTGTGATATGTGTCATTGTATGCAAATGAGAACGTGCAACAAGTATCATAGTGAATATCGTTTAATGATACGCACTTTGAAACGTTTAAGACCTACGATTAAGCTTAGGAACTAAGGCATCACACTACAAATTAAAGGGCTGTTTGGTAAACCCATCAGCGTAAATGTTCAATGTGCCTACCGTCGTGGTGTAGGCACTCTTCAAGACGATTGTCCATGCCTTGGATTACGTTTTCTAGCATTTGAGGAGTGATTCGTTCAATTGCGCTTCAAATTCTGGCCTTCAAGTCGTCTACATTTAAAGGTTCTGTTGCAAACACCTTCCCCTTAACATATCCCCATAAGAAGAAATCGAGTGGGGTTAGGTCAGGGGATCTTGCTGGCCACGGAATTGGTCCACCTCTACCGATCCAACGGTTTGGAAAGTGCTCAGTTAGCCATTGGCGAACATTGACCGCCCAATGTGGTGGCGCACCATCCTGCTGGAACCACAGGTCCCGCATCACTGCTAATGGTAAGGCGTCTATCGCATCACTAAACTCGTGGCGCAGGAAGTGCAATACCTGTCACCAGTAATGTTGTCCTCGAAGAAGAAAGGTCCGATGATTCTGTTCCCCAGAATGCCACACCAAACACATATCTTCCATCGAATTTGATGGTAATGTTGCCGTAACCAGTATGGATTTCGTTGGGTCCAGTAATGTAAGTTATGTCGGTTTACCGTACCATCCCTGTGAAATGTCGCCTCATCAGAAAAAAGAACCTTTCTTAAGAACAATGGATCGGCTTCAATTAGCTCGCGCATGGTAAGACAGAAGTCTTGACGTCTTAGGTAGTCATCGTCCGTTAAGGCTTGATGGAGGTGGATATGATAGGGCCGGTAGTGATGCCGATGTAAAATGGCAGGAACGGTTGAATGGCATAGACCAACCTCCTCTCCTACCGCTCTACTACTAGTATGAGGATTGGCTTCAAAACGTGCTAGAATGTCGACTTCCCTATCATGATTACCAATTATACGGTCTCTTCTACGTTGACGGTCTTGCACGACGAAACTCCCGAAATCTCGTAGGTTGTCTCTAATGTTCGTGAACGTTCTTCGAACCGGCCTTCGTCGGTGTGGGAAGCGTTCGGCATAAAGCAATGCCGCTTGTTGAACGTTACCGCGACATTCACCCAAAATAAACGTCATGTCCAATTTTTCTCGGTTGGAGTCGGCTGCCATTCGTCTACGACACAGGACTTACAACGTTTATACGAACTAAGCTGCTTGTAACGACGCGTACGTTTGATTGAATGTGCCGAATTCTCAGTGCCGCGGAAAACTCTGACCTTCGTAACCTCGTATGGATTCCTTATCTAAGTAGGCCAAAGCCACGAGTTTAGTGATGCGATAGACGCATTACCATTAGCAGTGATGCGGGACCTGTGGTTCCAGCAGGATGGTGCGCCACCACATTGGGCGGTCAATGTTCGTCAATGGCTAATTGAGCACTTTCCAAACCGTTGGATCGGTAGAGGTGGACCAATTCCGTGGCCAGATCCCCTGACCTAACCCCACTTGATTTTTTCTTATGGGGATATGTTAAGGGGAAGGTGTATGCAACAGAACCTTTAAATGTAGACGACTTGAAGGCCAGAATTCGAAGCGCAATTGAACGAATCACTCCTCAAATGCTAGAAAACGTAATCCAAGGCATGGACAATCGTCTTGAAGAGTGCCTACACCACGACGGTAGGCACATCGAACATTTACGCTGATGGGTTTACCAAACAGCCCTTTAATTTGTAGTGTGATGCCTTAGTTCCTAAGCTTAATCGTAGGTCTTTAACGTTTCAAAGTGCGTATCATTAAACGATATTCACTATGACACTTGTTGCACGTTCTCATTTGCATACAATGACACATGTCACACCCTGTATACGAGCTCGAAAATGTACTGCAGTGAAGTAGTCCGTCAGGGGTTTTGGGGGTTTTCCACAAAGGTAGGTATTGCTCTGATCTCTTCCACTATAAGATATAGCAACTCAACAATATACTCTACAACCGCCTGTAAATCCCTCACACATTCCACCCGCACAATACCAAAGCGTTAAGTGAAGTATCGAGACTGGACCTTTTCACCCGCTATACTGGGTGTTTCTGATAAGTCTGCCATAAGGTAAAGGTTAAGTCATTTGGGTCAAACGGAGTGGAAAGTGTCAAGAACACGGGGTCTACAACAGTTAGTTACAGATATATATATATATATATATATTTATAGCAGGCTACTATCAAAGGATAGGGCTTTAAAATATTGAAAGGAGTTTTTTAGCACAATCAAAATTACGGTATGCGTGCCGATTATTCTTAGTAACTGGCCCCTCGATAAACAGACCTATCATTTTCACACTGAAAAAATTCTCAATTCGATTTTTCCTTAAGGCAATAAAAGTTTTAAAAAATTTGAGGAAAATAAGACATTTTACTCGACTAACAAAGAGAGAAATGTTGAAAATATGATGCTGATATATTCTAGGAGTATTGCAGACGAAACATTGAATTTCCTGGTTTTAGTTTTCAGTCTGCCTTTTTGGCAAAATAATATGGCTCTACGGAAATTAAACACTATATTATGGAGACTTGAAAAAAACCTTTGTGAAAATGACATTAAAACCTAGGGACAGTTTCCAAACTAATTTTTAGCTATTTTATTAAATTTTTTGGAGGTTTCTATAGAGAAAGTACGGTTATCTAATTTACGGAAATACGAAAAGAAAAATCATTTCCTGTATAAACTAGGTTAAATAGTTGGGACACGTTATCGGAATGATTTATTAAAGAATGCTCCCTCTTTAATTATTTTTTGTGGTTTGAAAGCGTGGTTGTTATAACATTTAAACAGTCTAAAACATATAACAGCAGGATGTTTGTTATCTCCTACCAGGGATAGATTTATTTTTGAAAGAAGGAATGGAGAACGGTTAGTATTTACTTCAGTCCGACTCATAGCCCAGTATAGAGCCCCTCCCTCCAACACGTAACGAAAAGTTTAAATTATCTTATTGGCTCACTTAAACTACGTTTTGATGACGTTGCTGACGGGGACGGCGAAAAATACGTAATTCCTTTCTACCTCTGTCGCTATGGCCGCCTCTTCTTTCATACCCCTCCGTCCGGTGGAAGGGGTCCGGAACTTCGACGCACGCCCACATTACTCTGTTCCCCATTCCTACTTCTAAAATTAAATCAATCCCTGGTCCTACTATTTGATAACAAATTTATGAACTTCGGTCATACTATACTTAGGTAATTTCCACTTCAAATAGCAACCTGAAAGTCAACACGGGCAAAATAATTTAAATTACTCTGTGTGCTAGGAGTGTACAACACCCTACAATTCGCTAAAGCTATAAAAAAAACCCTTCCCAATAAATACTCGGCGCGATACAGTGGCCACGATCCTTTCTTGTTTAACATTAATTTGCGTCGTCGAATTAATTTGCGTCGTCGGAATTAATTTGCGTCGTCGTAAATTTTCAGTTCGCGAAATATTTAGGAAGTCGGATTTTTTAATTTGAAATACGGAACGGAAATGATTAAATTTTGAATTAGTTTTGAATCAAGCCAGATGGATTTGTTTTCCGATTTACCAACACCTTCCAAAGGTTAGTTGAACTTTATTAACAGGTTGGAAACGGTTGATGAAGCGTCTGCTTATGTCCGATTTGAACTTTTAATTCTAAGTTTAAACGAAATTAATTATTCGATATTAGAGTAATATTGTCAAATGCACTCGTGAATAGTTACGGTATGTGTTAAAAATATCTTTAACGTGGTTGAAATAGATTAAAAAGGTGTCAAGAAGGCTGATTTTACTACGTCAATGCTAAGCCTTGGCCCAATGTGCTAAATTTTGAACCTAATTTAAATCGCGTTTATGAACCATGGTCCAAACGGAATCGGCTAAAGATCTCTTGATCCACCTTTCCCAAATAAATTCGAAACAAGAGTAACTTAAATAGACTCAAATTATGATATTGCTTTATCATTGATGAAATTGATTAAGTGCGTGAGCGCGCCGCGGTTCTGGTGCTTCCCCTTACAACAATCAACGGTTTAGCGGCGCAATGTTTCGTACACCGCCTGTGCAACGGCTCTCGCTCGATGATCTCTCCCAAATACGAGCCCTCAAAGCCCGCGTCAAACTACTGTCTCCGACAGTTGAAAACCAATCTCAGCTCCTGGTTAAAACCGCTACTATTACGACGGTTCCCACCACGCCACCTCAAACTCCAGACCAGGACAATACTCAAGATCCAAATAGTACAATATCCTCGATCAGTGCAATTCGTGAACCAACTACCTTCCTCCTTGCAAGTGCAAGCCCACTACCTACTAATACTAGTCAGTCAAATTTCCCTCCAAACTCTTGTGATGACCAAGGGCTACCAGCCTCAGTGGTCACCAGTGATAAGTCTGCTCCTACTGTGAAACCCAAGAAAAAACGTGGTCGCCCCAAAACCACTACAGTTCCTGCTTCTACAAGGGTGTGTACCCGTACCACTACATCTGCCCCCAAGCTGGCACCCCGATCTAAACAACAAAAATCTAAAACTTCTACCAATGAATCCGTTTGTCGCGTATGTACTCAATTAGTAGAGGATTCACACAAGTCTTTCCAGTGTGAGATTTGTCTTGATTGGTGTCACACCCGTTGTGTAAACGTCTCTGACTCACAATTCGACTTCCATTGTACTAACCCTTGCGAATTTTTGGTCTTTTTCTGCCCAAGTTGTATTGTCAGTGGTCCTACTATGCTGAAAACATTGTCCACTATGACAAAGGAATTTACTACACTTTCAACCAATACTGACAATCTTACACGTGACACCCGTGCAAAGCTCTCCGAACTAGATGCTGTCTGCCACGAGCTCACAACGCGTTTAAATAATCTAGTATCTCAGTCACCTCCCTCAATCTCAGCTTCGCCAAACTACAACGATCTTCACTCAGAACAAGTCTCATTATCGCAAGAGCTTTCTTCTTTAAGAAGCACCGTTCTTCAACTCAACCTAGACTCTACATCCATTAAAAAGGACTTAACCTCTCTGCGGTCCATCTCTGATGAAATCGTGGACCTAAAGGCATTTAACACAATACTTACAACACAACTCGAGGATCAGAGTGATGCGCTCCTAAAACTACAGTCAATAGTCAATGACAAACAACCCCTTTCTCCGTCCCACGATCTTCACGCTTCAAATCTGAGTGAACGCTCTTCAATAACTTCCCCCCTACGGGCTTCTCTACACCACCAAGCCTCCGCACCGCGGAATCAAGATAAAACTAGCCACTATAATCCTACTCTGCAGTTAAGTAATGACTCAAATCTAAACCAAGCGCCTGTTGAGATCTCGCGCCGCAAATACAACGCGCTCCTATTTCATGTCCCTGACAATGATGATCCTCATTCCGACTTCACATACGCTACCTCAATCTTACGAAACCTAGAATTCAGTCGCTCTCAGTGTGATAATATACGCGTTAGTCGCCTTGGCACTTACCACGAAGAAAGAAATCGCCCCCTGCTTTTTGTATTTCAGTCGGTCAACCACCGCCAATTTTTTGTACGAAGCATTGGTTACTGGCGCAGTCACCAAAACTTTCAATACCCTGCCGCACCTGACCGCACGGCGGAACAACGTTCAGTCCATAGACAATTAGTCGCAGAACTTCGCGAACGACGCGCAAACGGCGAAACTAACCTTGTCATTCGCCAAGGTCGTCTAATAAGCTCAACCTCAGCTACAACTTCGGAATATGCCATCAACAATACGTCACCGATTCCGGTTTCCTACCCAAATGATATACCTCTTACGCATAATCACCAAAGGTCCTCGGTCTATCCTATGCAAAAAAACTAATTTCATCTCCACCTCCTTCCCCTAACCACAACTTTATAGTCATATTATTTAATGCACAACATTTGTACGGTAAACGTAATGAACTCGTCGCACTTGCCCCCACTTGGAATGCCGACTGTATTTGTGTAACGGAGACGTGGGCAACTCCTCTCCACGATGATGCTGTCTTCCAACTCCCAGGATATAATCTCTTACGGGCAGATCGCCCAAATCGCGCAGGTGGTGGAGTCTTTATCTATATCAAGCGAAGCTATGTCTTCCATAAATTAACTATACCAACGTCTTACCCTGAATCTCTTTGGTTCGAAGTAAAACACCGGTTCTCTAAATCCTGGTTAACTATCGGTTGCATTTACCGTCCACCAAATTCGACGCCCACTGCTACAACCCAATTGTTAAATGACATATCATTGATATCAACTCAGTCTAAAGAATTGCTTATCGCAGGCGACTTTAACCTTCCCAATATATGTTGGGACACTTATAGCACCACTTCCGGTTCAAATGCAGCTCACAAAGAATTCCTCAATGTATTACACTCATGTGGTCTGCACCAACACGTCAATTTTCCCACGCGTCTAAGTCAATCAGCCTCTGCAAGCCTCAGTACTCTTGATCTAGTGATCACAAAAGCCAACGTGCGTCCTTCTGTCACATCTCATTCCCCCGTGGGTGGTAGTGATCACTTTACAATACGTACAGCCTACCCTCTCATTACTACTGACTCTTGCGGCCCTCCTAAGCAATTCACCCGCGATTATGATTATAGTCGTGGTGACTATAATAAGCTTAATGCTTTACTCTTCGCCTTTGATTGGACCCCCTTGGGTCAACTACCCACTGAAGCTGCGTGGTCGTTTTTTAAGAATACACTCTTTAGTTGTGTCGAACAGGCTGTCCCTCTTTACAACCACAACATTGGCAATAAAACACGTCCATGGATCTCCCGCTCCTCGAAACGCGCAGTGCGAAAAAAAGAAAAACTCTGGAAAAAATTACGTAAAGCCGCTAGTTCTGAAAACCGTACTCGTTACATTCAATTGAAATCTATATACAATGCCCAGGTGCGCCTAGTGAAATCACTCATATATGTCGCTACTGATAGAAGTCATAAGAGAAAACTAAAAACTGTTAAAAATAATCCCCGTGCCTTCTATAGATTTGTAAAACACCAGATTCGAAGCCAACCCCCTCGTCTAAATATTCGCCTCTCTACAGGGGAAAAGACTGATTCTGATTATGACATGTCCAATTGTTTAAACGAAACTCTAGTTAAAAATTTTAGTTCACTGCCGCTTGACCTAACTAACTTGCCAGATAGCCTTACAACCAGAATGGCAGACTTCCTCCCTGATTTAGCAGATATTACACTCACTCTCAAAAATTTGGACATCAAGAGTGCTTCGGGCCCTGACGATATCCCTAACCGCCTCTTAAAGAATTGTGCTCTTTCCTTAGCAAGGCCCCTTCTTACACTCTTCAAGACTTCCCTTGCAGAAGGTGCCCTTCCATCGGACTGGTGTGTGGCGCATGTAACACCAATTTATAAGGGTAAGGGTAGTAGGAGTGATGCAGGTAATTACCGTCCCATTAGCTTAACCTCGACAATTTGCAAAGTAATGGAAAGGTGTCTTCGGATTCCATTGCTTAATTTTATCCTACCCCATCTTAACGCCTTCCAGCATGGTTTCCTCCACAATCGATCTGTTGAAACAAACCTTTTATCGGCCTTTAACATTTGGCTATCAGCTTTTGATGAAGGTCACCGGGTGGATGTCATCTATTTAGACATAGCGAAAGCTTTTGACTCAGTGCCTCATCAGCGGCTTTTGGCTAAACTGCAAATATTAGGAATAAATAATAACATCTTTCGGTGGATTAAATCGTATCTCCTTTATAGAACCCAGGCAGTACGTGTTGGCAAGTCCTTAAGTAATTTCCTCCCTGTCTTAAGCGGTGTTCCGCAAGGCAGTGTCCTTGGGCCTTTGCTATTCTTATTGTATATAAATGATCTCCCCAGCGTCCTATCATCACCTCTAGGTCTCTTTGCCGATGATCTAAAAATATTTCGTGTGATCCATTCATATAAGGATGTCCTTAGCCTACAAGCTGATCTAAACCATTTAGAATCTTGGGCTGCCAATAATGGGCTTAATTTTAATAGTCAAAAGTCAATGGTTCTCTCCCTCCAAAGATCAAAAGTTGATGAAGCCCTACCATCCCCTTACTTTCTCGGTATTAACAACATTCGACGGGTAAATGAATGTCGGGATTTAGGAATACATGTCTCACATGACTTGAAATTCCACTCTCATATTAAACGTACCTGCGGTCGTGCCAATTCTATCTTAGCAACAATCAAGGCAAATTTCCCTAATCTATCCTCTAGCCTCCTTACGCGCCTCTTTAATTGCTATGTCCGTCCCCTCCTTGAGTTCGGAAGTCAAATCTGGAACCCCTACATGACCTGTGATATTAATATGCTGGAAGGTGTTCAAGCTCGTGCATCTAAAATCCCGCTCACTCTGCGTCACCAGCCTCGTAACGTGCGGTTATCTACCCTGGGTTGGGAATCGTTGGCCACCCGCCGTACCTATCTTGAACTAGTTAGCCTTTTCCGCCTCTTGCTTAATGAAAATCAGAACTACTTTACCATGGCACCCCTTCACCTAGTCACTAGAGGTAATTCGCGTAAACTTTTCCTACCCCCCTCTCGTCGTGATCCTATGAAGCACTCTTTCTTCCGACGGGTGATCCCCATCTGGAATTCGCTTCCTACTGATGTGGTATCCTCGACTTCATTGGGACACTTTAAACTAACTCTCAAAAAATTCTTAGGTCTTCTCTAATCCGCTCGTTGTATGGCTATCTCTTTCTAATTAATTACCCAAATTACCTTCTATTGTCAATTAATTACCTAAACTAGCATATAAATATGTGTATAAATATATAAAAAAATTTTTGGAGCTGTAAGGCTGTTTTAGCCCTAGCTCGTCGCTGAAAAGGAACAAAAAAAAAATGCATTTTTTTCTTTTCCCATAAGTTGTAGCAAAGAGAATATACCAAGAGGAGCAGAAACTTTCGAGATAGGGACCGACTCTGAATTTGGAGAAACTAGTTCCGGTTGTTCTCGTGACCCTGCCGTCTGCTTAAAAATCACCTTTTGTACGTCAACGGTCAACCCAGAGATCAACCCTTTGCCACCACCAAAAGTAAGCTGTCGAAATAATTTAACCAATAAAAGGCGTCGCTGCTACGCCAAAAACCAAAAACCGGATCTAGTTACTACAAAATCGTGGCCGGGCTATTCAAAAGCCTTGTGAAAGGCTAAACTCTGCTCCTCTTGGTACATTCTCTTTGATTGTAGAAACTCAATAAAATCGTAAAAAGAGTAAATAAACCCTTAGGCCTACATTAACAAATTTCAATTTTGATTTGCCCAAAAACTATACCCATATTGAAGGTGTTTCAGATTTCTGTGGAATTTCTAAAGCAAACTTTCCGAAACTATTAGCTTAACAGTAAAAGGTATCATTCATTTAGTATCATTGAAAAGTTGTACTGATGTACTTTTATTTTCAACTGAAATTGGCACTGGAGAAGCTAGCACGTTAGTCCTAAACTTACTTTTGACAGAATGACAGTCGTCTTGGAACACGACATTTAGCATCTTTCTTTATTAACCTATACGAGTTGGAAGCCAATTGAGAAGTTTTCAAAGCTAGTTATTGACGTACGGGTTCTTCTTGTACTCGGATCCACACAGACAGACAAACCAACATAGAAATAATGAGCGCATACCTCCATTTGGTTATTACCTAACCAAAATCTATCATTTCTGATCAGTAACATTCTATAACTACTCTATTAACGATCCATGGTGTATTATACTTAAATGCATAGAAAGGAAATGGTTGGGTTTGAACTGAGAGAGTAAGAGTTGGTACAATTATATCGTTCAGCTCGGTTTTTGTTTCGTTCAGCAACTATATTTCTTACGTTAACCGTCATTTATCCTGTACCTTTTCCATTGATAGAGGGATCATGCTCACACTGTTCAAAAAAATCGAAACTTAAAACATTTCTGACGAAGCTTAAGAATTTTTTTCATAAAATACACAAAATTTGTAATTCTTAACTTCGGAACACATTTTACATGAAATGGCCTTAATAATAATTTATTACGCTAGTTATTTTAAATATCCATTAAATTTAGGCATGGAAACTAACTAACCAAAATCTTTCGAAAATGAAGACAGAATCACTACTTTCGACAGTTGTAATTTTTAGGATTGACGATTGGCTAAGGAAAACTCGTGGTAAAACCCAATTTACTCAATGAAGTCGATTTTAGTCGTCTGTTCAAGAAATGAGAAGCAAAATACAAGGCACGATATTTAAGAGGAAGAGTGACTGACTTATTGTGCATAGTTCCACGAACTTTTGCCAACACAAACCTGTTGTGTTTGGTTATTAAAACTCGTTTAAAGGCTAAAACATTTTATTAGGAATTAAGTTGACCAACTCGCGTTCCGATCTCTTTTGCCGCGTCTAAGTTCGGTGTTTTTATATCTCTAATCAATCTATTATAATCTATAATGTTACCATATTTGATAGCACTTGGCGCAACGAAAACTGTAAATGCTTTACAAATCTTGCAGATTAGAATTGATAGTTCGGTTTATATTTCGTGGGTAAAAACATATTCGAACTTCTTCTTTACTCGTAAGTTTTGTAACCACGACGATGCATATAAAATTTGTTGGTTCCGTGACTGGTGTTATTATGTTTTGTTCGAGCATCCATGCAAGTGCGGACCTAAATGGAATTGCGTTTGCTCTAAGTTTGATTTCGTCTGCCCCTGGAAATTTCCCGATAGTGTCAAATAGCACATGGTATTGATTGACTAGTTTCTGAACAGCCGTTGAAGTTTGCGTATTCAATGTCGCGTGAATCTTGGCTATCTTTGAGGTGAATGACGAAGGCCTCGTTCCTAGTGGTGATAGCGTTCGGTGAATAAGATCAAGTTGTTGTGAGCCGCGTGCTCCAAGTATCGGTGTATGGTCTGGTGGGGTAACGTAAAATGGTCATTCGGGTAAGCAGGCGACTCCAGATGTGGTAGTAAGGTAGGTTACTCCGTCAATTGGTATAGAATGGCTGATATACGATGACACTGTGTCTAGTGGTTTTGTTGTGTCGGCTGTTTATGTAGAGCTTGGTACATCTTTCTGGTGATTATGTTAACCTGGGATCCAATTTCTACCTTGAATTTGTGACGGGCTTTGCAGAGGTATAAGTCATTTGTTTAGTTCATCGTTCAGTAGTCTGATAAAGAGGCTGATGGTCGAGAAGTTTTGGTATGACATGAGGGGTCATGTGAAAGAATCGTAGTAGGTTGGCAGAGAGGGCCTAGACTTGTGCTATATGTGAGAAATGTTCCGTTGTCGCCTTGGAAATCGTTGTAATATACATCGTAAGTTGCATTATTTGGTCTCAAGTGGTTGTACCTGATGCTTTACGTAATGCATATGAATGGAGGGCATGGTATCCCTTGCAGGACCACAAAATCCGCTTGTGTGCCCTTGTCGATGATATCCTTCTTGGTTGGGTTTACGTTGTGGAGGCTGATTTCCTTCATTTTGATGTCATTGAGAGTATTGAATAGGTTGAGTGGATCGATTTGGTATGTAATGCGGGTGACGATTTTGAGAGGAGTGGTTTCTTGGATGTGGATTGTTCGCTGCTCTACGTTGATTGACTGCATTGAAGGATGCGTTGTTTTCGATGCTTGGGATGAGGACATTACTTGTGTTCAAGAATTTCCGATTTCTTAAAGGCCGGGAAACGGCGAGAAGGGTTCTTGTCAAACTGAAAACCGTGCATCGAACTAACAATGGGCGACCGTGCTTCAAACTTTTTAGGGGTTCTTGTCAAACTGAAAGCCGTGCAAAGCGATTCTTGTCAAACTGAAGATAAACAATGGACAGTCTCTTAAATGGGGGATGCAAAAAGTCGGGGAAACAAAATTTAAGAGACTGTCCATTGTTTATCTTCAGTTTGACAAGAACCGCTTTGCACGGCTTTCAGTTTGACAAGAACCCCTAAAAAGTTTGAAGCACGGTCGCCCATTGTTAGTTCGATGCACGGTTTTCAGTTTGACAAGAACCCTTCTCGCCGTAGTTGAGGTCTAGCGTGTAACCCTTGTTGAGAAAATGTTTCCTTAATTCTTCATTGTTAATTCCAGCTATGGTGCGTAGTCGAGGTTTCTGTAAGTCTTAAGAGTTCACAGGCTTGTGCTTCAGTTTTGAGGTCCACATACGCCTCGAAGTCGTCGAACGTCTGCTTAGGAGGTAGTCTGGTCGTTATGAAAGCGTACTGATGAAAACGATCTGTCTTGTAAGGGGCAAGCACTTGTCAAATGCTTTCAAAATAACGTTCAAAGTATGATCCTAGGTCGCTCCTGTTAATTCTAATGTCGTGTAGATTCGTCTGACTTGCTGATCCCATGAAACTCGGCTACTTAATTCGCGGCTAAAGGCGAAGTATTGAAATCCTTCTTACATGCAGATGTTGAATCTGTTCCAGGATCAAAAGCTTTTGGGCTTGTAATTGATGACATCGTGAGAAAAGGTCTGTTTTGCGAACTCTTTATTGATTCGTTATTTGATCCCATCTTTATCACTATTTGCGTTTGATTGTTAAGACTCGTTTAAAAGTTAAAACATTTTATTGGGCATTATTAACTTGGCCAGCTCCCAATCCGATCTCTAGTGCCGCGTCCGTGTAAGTTTGGTCTTTTTATATTTCTTATCAAGAAGTTTTAATTTAATCATAATCCATATCATATTTCATCTGTGACACTCTTTTAACATAATGCACTGAATCTGAAAACCTTTTGGAGATACTGCATGGACATCTTTAAGGAGATTTACAAGCATGGAGGGAAATAGTGTGTCATAAAACGAAACAGCAACGATGATTAGGAATTTCACACGTCAGGTTTACTAACTAGGAAAACATTATTGGACATCAGAATTATTTCTTCATTGGACTACGTCGGTTAGATAGGGAGATTTAGCTTATTTTAGCGTCAGAGTCGCGTCTAAATACAGCTCTAAATATAATTTTAGAGTGAAAGATCAGTGGAAATTAACCTTAAAAAATATTTTTAATTCTTGCTGTTTATGTGTAATTGCCTCTGAATTTAATATCAAAAATTGAGCTATGTTATTTTTGAATTTAGTATCAAAAGCTGGGCTAAGTAATGGTAGATTGATCCTTTAGTTAGTTTAAAAAAGCTAGCTAAATAACTAAATTGTTACTTTGTTCAGTTTAAAAAAGGAAGGTAGAATTCATACGCGTTATGTCTGTATCAATTTAAATTACAAATAAGTGAAATATTGAAAAATATTTCTTTAACAAGGAAACCATTGTAGTATAAAATGCACGTCAGCATTCGTACGAAACTGTTTAAACTAAGCTAAATTAACTTTTTAATAAAACTAAACCTTTCTAAATGACTTAAGAAACCAGTGCATTTTTAAATGCTAAGTGGATCATTAAGACTTACTAAACTTAAAATATTAAGTCTTCAAAGGTAAAAGGAGGTTATTATTAGAGATATTTGTTTTAAGGGAAAAAATATTTTCCTGGTAGAATTTTCGTATTAAACTTTTTTTTTATCCAATATGCAATGGAAAGAAACTTTCGCTATAATAATAATCATTTTGGAGCGCCGTTTTTGCTCTGGTTAATCATTACTTCGTTTAAAGAGATCAAGGTATATTTTAATTCTTTCCTTATTGTTTTAAGCAGACTCAGAGGCATTGTTCGAAAAGGGTGAAAGTTTTGAAAGTAGCGGCGCAATCTATAAACACTTAAAGGCACTACCATCGAAAAATAGAACGAAAAGGCACCCTTAAGAAATAAAGGTTAGTAAATCGAAGCCCCATGAAATATTTTTAAAGAGCGTTTATACTTCCCTGTTAAGAAAAATAAGGAGTCTCTCATCAATCGACTATACCATATAGCGCTAAGCACTGAAACTTTTTCTAGTTTCGTATTATTTTATTATATTGATGTAGTTTATGTTAGTGTTATAGTTTTGGACTTTTGGTATACACAATAATATAATTCTTATGTAATAATTTCCTTTGTGGCATAAAAACAAAATCTCACGATGTTAATTTGAGGAAAACCGAATTATTTTTTAAATCTAAAACCTACTAAAATATTTTACGAGTAATATTTTATATGAAAAAAAAATAATAAATATGATGCATATTTTACTTTTTGTTCGAAAGAGCATATATAATCAATAAGCGATATCTAGTTTACTAGGGAGAAGGTATAAATTCGCCACATTTCTAGCTTTATCTCCAGTCCAAACGTAGGTGCGGAGTTAATTCCCGCCTCTAAATTACAACCGGCATCTCATTGGCTCTTGAATACTCACGTCAGCGCGACGCCAATGACGAAAATTACGTATTTTCCGACTGAGGAGAGGCGAAATAGCCCGGCCTCCTTTTACGTCCTCTCCCCAGGGCGTGCCAACTACGGGGGCAGCGGGAGCGAAGGCCCCCGCACAAATTTCCAACTCTATGCGACTTTAACATTAGGCAGCCATTTTGCCCCCGCTAAGGCATCTTATAACTTCTCCCTATATAAACTAGATATCGCTTCTTGATATAATATTGAATATTTCAGACTGATACATGCAATTGAGTTTTCTTAAAAGCCCTACACGTCAGATTTATCTGCACAGGGAGCTATGAAATTCTGTTGGACGACCAGTACCACCTGACAGATGTTACGGTTTTAAGGCCTACTGTCGTCACCTTCTAAGAAAGGTCTAATTTGTAGGCTTATGAAAGAAAACTTAATTTATCGCATTTTCTTTAATATTGCAATATATAAAAGGTTCCTATTTCAAATATTCATTATTTTATACGCTACTAAATAAAAAGATTGAAGTTCTAGGCTCGTACTTTCCTTTAAATTCAAATTTACAATTTTTATCGGAAATTGGCAAAATATTCAGTATAGGAAAAATATCTTTTTAATGTATTAAACTTATTTTCCGCTCACAAACATATATTAGATTAATATGAAGATAAAAAGCAGATATTTATACTTAAAATAATTACTAGTTAGTATTTTTCTCGATTACTTAAAGGGAAAAAGAAAGGAAATAAGTTGATCGTTCAGATATTCAGCGGACTAGTCAATCCCAAATTAAAACCATGAAAATTGTCGATGCACGATTTCATTTACCCCGCATATTACTCTGAGATTACGCTTTTTACGTTCCGTTTTTTTATTGGCTGAAACATTGAACAATGAGACCGCAGGTTGGTTAATTCAGTGAAAAACTGTCTAGTTTATTTTCTGATATTTAGAAATAATATTGAAACTTTGAAAATCATTAAAATATTAAAGCCCATCATATCTGACTCAGTGGTGGCTTGATTATTAAAAAAACAAGCTTCATTATTAAACAAACAAGTTTGACTATTAAACAATGGAGCATTTCTGCAGAGACAAGCCAACGGACATGGAACCCCTATGGCCGTGTGCTTAATCCGTGAGAAATAACCGTTTTTCCTTATTTTTGTATTTTCTCTAAACTACTAACGTTCTGTTGTTTTTAGTGTTAAGCGAAATAAAGCGTTAGTATATGACCGTTCATTCAGGTTTTACTAAACCAATACATTCCACGAGTACTTAGTTTTCCAAATTTCAGAGAATATTTCATCTGGGAGCACGGCAGTGCTCCCAGCCAAGTCGAGCACTGACATCCTTTTCTCGAAGCAACTCGTGGCACTTTTAACCCCACTGTAACTTCGTGATGGGTACAGGTAAAAGTCTGAAATTTTGCTTGCCGCGAGGACTGTCAATCCTAGCTATAGTTTCCAAATTTCAAGTTCCTACCCTATATACTTTTCGAAATATCGAAGGTGAAATTTACCTTATTTTGTCACTCACTCAGCGCAGGTCATCCCCTTCGATTATTTTAAAATAGGCAACGATTTAGTGAATATCCCTTCGATTATTTTAAAATCAGCAACGATTTAGTGAATATCCCCTCGACTTCCTTTTAATATTACTTACCTGCGATTGCCAAGTCACGATATTTTTGATACGAACAAAGATATATAATAATGATAGAGTCAAAGAATATTGGTTATTAATTTGGAAAAGGACTTAATTTATAACATAATTGTTCAATCGGCGATTGAATGAGAACAAAAGGCAGACTTGGCTCTACATGGGATCTCAGAACGTTTTACGGCGGAGAGGTCACGAGGCGAGGCGAGGCCCATTTTTGTACATGTTAATGTTTTTCATAGGATAGAATGTAGATTTCATTGATTTCCAAACGGAGCTAGCTCATTTTTGCTAGTCTATCACTAGCTCGGCTCTACTCAAGGCGATCCGAGCTTTCGTCGTTAAGAGTCCTATCAAAAACTACCACAGAGGTTTTCTTTATTATTTTTTTAAGGATCTAACATTATTTTACCATTTCATAGCGAATGAATCATCTTGTGTTTGAGCCCTTCATACTGCCTTTAAAACAAAATTTATGTGTTCATTTCAAGCATGAACGAGCAACTATCGGGGCTTATAAAATTGTATCACATTATACTTTATAACATAATTGCTGGATTGAAATCTCTCTAACCAAACGTTTCCTCATATTTTATTCGGCTTAGAATACCTGAAAGAATCATTGCTTAATCAAAAACTCCCAACATCAATTTAGACTCATAAATGTCTCTCTTTAAAAAACCATTTTTTTTTCAAATCATCTTGTAAAATCTTACACCTAAAATGTCCCCTAACTTGCACAGTAAATATTCATTTAAATATTTTTTTATATAAACGAAAACACCTATTTTTAGGAATTAAAAGAACCGCAAGGTCAAACACCTTGCTAAAAAAGGCAAAATTTTGTTTCTGACAGAAGAATGGCTCTCATCCCAATTTAGGCATTATTGTGCAATATACCCACCCACCAACGAACTTTTTTAAAATTCGGTTACGCATGAAGTACTTCAACAAAAATATAGAAAGTGAACTATTTACCATCGCAGACATAATTCTTTCTATGAAAAAACCATTTCAAAAACAAAATATTATTATTTTTACAGTACCAAACATGATGGGAAGGTCCATTAAGTTTTTCAGAGCTTTCGTTGTTTGGTTTATTAGGTGTTGGAGTTGGTGAAACTTTGGATAGGTAAAGTTTTACGTAACATAGAAATTAATAATCTCTATGGTCACTTTCAGCAAAAAAACATTGCATGGAAGAAATTGCCAAGCTCTAACCTGTATGAATTTTACAGGGAGAGTGGTTTTCTATGTTAAAGCGTGAGCTTTAATGAGATACTATTAAAAAGTTTTTCAACGACGTAATATTTAAAGGGTTTTTTTTCATACGTGATTTATGGGATTTAGTGTCATCCAACCGCAAATATTGTCCTATTGGAAATTCATAAATGTAGATGAAGGATTCCACCTAACCGAACAAAAAGACTCGTCAAGTTGGGGATGTAAGCTGGAGAATTTACCCTTGAGGACCACCGGCTGGGGACCATTTACTTGCCTCCTTTCTTGTGGGACCATTTATGATACCAAAAACAGAAACATAAAAAAACGAAGGACATATGGCGCCTATTACTCCTCAACGGAGTCAAACGAGGTTGAGCAGGGGCGTGTCAACATGAGCCAACATTATATACTTTAGCGGGGGCAAAATGGCTGCCTAATGTTAAAGTCCCATAGAGTTGAAAATTTGAGCGGGGGCGAAGGCCCCCGCTCAAAGGCAACTGATAACCGTATTCCAAAGACCTTCATCCCGCAAGCATGGGTGCTCTTCCTTTGCACTTCCAGAGAGCACACAGGACAGATTGGAACATTTCAATCAAAATTGTCATATATCCATGACTTATTTGGGCTATAAACTCGTTTTTTGCCCTATAAGTGTTCTGTCCCAGATGGCGTCTTTCATTCAATCTTCCAAGAAGGATCTTTAGGGTCTGCATTGTTTCATCGCATATTCCGGATACGTGGAAGCACTCCAAGGTTTTCTTTATTCCTTAGCCAAGTTACCTTGTGGCTAAGGCATTTAGACCCATATGTCTCACCTCCATCCATTGAATAGAAGCTTTTGGACAGGTATATTCAGGATGATTTTCCATCCCACCCCTGTTCACTGCGCACATTGTCTATCGAAAAGCAAATCCACTGCATTGAGAATTGCCTTGAAATGGCCATGGGATTCAACGAGATGTCTTAAGCCATATTCTTTGATATTAAAAGAGCCTTTGATAGAGTCTCTAGTGCCATTATTCTTAATGCTGCAAAGCGATTTGGTTTAAACGACACACTGCTTCAGGCATAACGATGACATTGCAGTAATTGTTACATGGAGCTTACCTGTATTACTGCGCTGATGAGAACACTCGTGCTTGATTTTGAGGTCGGGTTTGTGGAGGTGAACCTTACTGTCAATCCCAACAAATCTGTCATTGTATACCCTGTTATATGTTTGAATGCAGACATCGACTAAGTTTAAGATTTAGCGGCAGATTTTATTTGAGCGACTTGTCATTACATCCATTCCACCATTCAACCCAAGAGACTACATTTCGGTGCAAAAGACGAGGACAAGAGACAATATAAAGCCACCAGTACGCTACCCAAATGAGTATTAATCTCAACGGCAAGCCATAGCTATTCCTACGGCGGAAAGGAAAGATGTTATATATAGACTTAGGATATAGACTTATGATTTTATAGACTTAGGATATAGACTTATGTAAATAAAGCTTAAGATAAAAAACTTGTAAATAGATAAGAGAAATGTATATAAGAAAAACACAATTGAGACAAGGCGTCTCTCGCACGCTAGGAAATGTAATGACAAGTCGCTCAGATTAGGACAATATAGGAGGTTCGTGGGCCCAGCCTTAAGGAAATAAAGCAACAAACGAAGTTACTATATTTGGTAGGTTCGACGTGGGAAGTCCACGAAACCCCACCTTCACCAAAACGAAGAAAATTTATTTCAAATTTCATGAAAGTGAAGTAGCGAGTCCATGGGTATCCCAACCTTAATTGTGTTTCGATAAACGTTTGTAAAACAGCCGCATCAGTTTATTAAAGGGGGCGGAACTAAATTTACATTGAAAAACCGGTTTTGGTTTGACGACTTAAACCTGGTGTAAGCATTTAACTGTGTTATGTGAAAAATAATAACAGTATACTGAAATATCTTTTGCAACAGAAAATATCCTCATCTTCGCTTGCTTAATATTGACTTCGGTAAGGAGTTTAAGACGATTATCTCGTGATCTGTCAATCAAAAACGTCTTTTTATACTAGAAATATTTTTTTGGAATTTATAACTTCACTGCATCACGCTTTCACCAAGATAAATAATAAGAGTAAATCTCTACATATTCATACTCAGTTCATAAGCTTAATTCTTGCTGAAAGCCATTTAAAATGAAGATGAGATTTTTTCTTATTCGAGGTCTATTATTAGTCTTAGGTACGTTTGGATAGAGATCCAAAAGAATTCCTTGGGCGAAATTGCTCTTATACTGTAAAACTATTTGATAGGATTTATTTATATCCGCTGGTTCAATGCTTGAAATGTAATAATCTATCGATAAATTTTTTTTTATAAAGTGACTAACTAGTATTGTTTGTTAAAGCTGATTTGAATCATGGAGTTTTGCTGTATGAAAAACTTAATATTTTATCCGCCATTAAAATTATCACCCTTATTTTAATAAGAAGGCAAGTAATATATGGATCAAGTTAAACCAAAGAAAATATAGAACTATCGTACCCTAGAATGGAAGTCCGGGAGATTTTTAACGGGCGCTCGTGTGACTATGCGCTTCCCTACTTGAGAGGGGGAAGAAACCTTAATCTGGGGGAGGTAGACATTTGACGAAACAGGAAGTCTGAAATCTCAAGTTCAGTTCAGATCCACAATTTAGGAAACCCAAATTTTATAGAATCAAATAGAACTGGCGTCTGGCGCTAGCGTTTTCGTTTTGAGCTAAAACTCTTCCCCTCGGGCCTCGGTGCTTGAATATTGTTTATTTTTTAAAGGTACGGTTTTATAAAATATTTTCAAACCATATTGACCTAATAGTTAATGAAATTTGAGTTTAAGTCTCCTTCTTTTTTGGAAATAGTAAAGTAAAATAAGCAAGTTATCAAAACGGGAAAATATAAGTGTTGCAAAAACTGTGAAACGACAAATAGGAAAATAAAAGGCGTGTTTTTTATTCCTTTTCCTAAAAAATGCGATCGAAAGTGCGAGAGATTGTTGAAAATTGTAAATAATTAGGGTCTTACGCCAGAAAAACATAAACAACAAGTTGGGAAAACCAAAATATTACCTCTCCGAGTCAAGAGGTCTACTACTACAAACTTATTTACCTAGATATGGAATTATTTCTCTTTTTTGAAGTAAAAATTTACGAAATATTGAAGCAGTATTCCAAGCATAGCGAATAATACAGTAAAGCAGACGACATTTTACATCCAATAAGGATAAATCTTGGACACATAGATATCAGTCAATGGGGAAAAGATCAGGAAATGAAGTCTTCGCTTCAGCTGTTTACCGTATATTCTGATAGCTACATTCACAACTGGTTTGCAGTGTAAACACTATCGTCTCGTCTCACCTCAACAATATTCTTAGTTTGCCAACATGAATGTTAACGTTAAATAACACCAAAGCTAAATTGTAGCTAGACGCACTAATAGTCAATGCGCACTATAAAGAGAATAAAAAGTCTGTAGCTACTACCCGTTTACCATTAGCCCTTTTACTATTCTAATTGCCACCATGATCTTTTCTTCTATAATAAAATCTTAACCTGATTATTTAATAGTGTATTTAACTTTCGGCTCACTCTGATCCGTTGATGCCTCTTCATTTCAGACACGAAAATCAAAGCCCAGAGTTTACTTCACCCCAGGCCTCAATTATTTACTCCTTGTTTCACTAAGCCTATTACGGATGATACTTAATACACTCGCCGGAGTCTTGGTCTTAGTTTTCTTCATGAAATCAGAGAGAATTAAGTAGGGAGCGGAAGCTATAGCCTTTGACAGTGCAAAACGGGATGTAGCGCAAAACAAGTGGGCTACGTTGCTATTTTCTCTGTTTCTGTACAATCTCTTTTCCGGTCACATGACTTTGTTTTAAAAGCAAGTGTTTTACTGGTTGTAAAGTGTTGGGGGTGTGGCACTGTGTGAACCAACCAGCAGCAGCCTCTGGCAGTAGCAGACCTGAGCGCGTAACCATCGAAACCTGTCGGTTCGTGTTTCAATCACATTTAATTTCTCAAATGTTAAAACTAACGTTTAATTGTAACAAGTACTATTTAGAAGATAAAAGGTGACGTTGTAATTACTCCTTATAAAAAGAAGTTAATATTTAATAGTAATTCTAACAGGGGTTAATCGTTGGAAAAAGGTTTTGTAAGAAGTCCAAGGCTTAGAGTAGAGGCTTCTGACAGTGACAGAGAGTGTCGCGATATTTGGATTTTTGACACGGAATAACGTTAAAACTTACGTTTAATCGTAACAAGTACTATTTAGAAGATAAAAGGTGAAGTTTTAATTACTCCTTATAAAAAGAATTTAATATTTAATAGTAATTCTAACAGTAGTAATTCTGACAGTGACAGAGAGCGTCGCGATATTTGGATTTTTGACACGCAATAATAATGCGAATTGTTTGTAAATATGGCTCTTGCTCGTCTAAACAAACTTCAAGCATTAGGGAGGTTAGAGGAGCGCCTGGAGTGTTTTTTGTGAAGTTTCCATCTTTAAACAACGAAAAAGAAAAGTGTCAACGATGGGTTAATGCCTGTAGTCGAAAAGATTTCACCATAGACAAGGTCTCTCGTGGTTCTTATATCTGTTCGAGACACTTTTATGGTTTCAGAGGTCCAACTCCCGAATATCCAGATCCTATTCCGTTAGCATCTGTTTGGGAACCCATTCAAGTAACCTAGTTTATATTATTTGTTTATCTCTGGAGTATTGAAAAACATATTTTTCAGGAAGAAATAACACTTATCGCAGATGTTGAAGAAACACAGGAAATTAATGATACACAAGAAGCTTCTAACAAAGGATATGAAGAATGCAATGTAAGCAGGGATTTGCAAATAGTGAAAACTGCAAGTTATTTACATTATTGTCATATAGGTGTCTGATCAGAAGGGATCCCAAGATATCTTAGACTTGAAAGTATTATCACCACCAATGTCTTGGTCGATGGAAAAAGTAAACCAGGGTGTTATGTTCATAAAACACATAAATGGGAAGATAGTTTTATCATGTTCATTTGTGGGAAATGGACCTGTTACTGTGACAATCACTGCGTTGGGTAAAAACATACCGAGTGATAAAATTGAAAAACATCTGGACATTAAAACAAATCGTGACGTTTACAACTATTTATCACAACTTGATAAATTTAAGATCTGCCCAGGAAATAATGATGGTGAACTTGTCAGGCTTTACAATGTGAGACGCCCAAATAACCACAAACGAAATAGCAATTATTCCAGTGCTTTAAAAGCTGTTTACAGCAATAGATGCGAAGGCCTAGTTCCGGTTAGTAAGAATCGTTGTGCTTCATGCCAACAATATCGGTCAAGTTTAAGAACATTGCGTTGTCGTTACCAAGCAATAAGTAAAAAAGTAACTAAAGATATTACAATAAAAGACAAAACTAAAAGGGCATCCAAGACGAAATTACTCCTATCTGAGAAAGGTAAACAAGACTTATCAACATTGAAGAGACTTTTCAAATAGAAACTTAAAAAAGAGAAGCCAGGATCCTTCATGGCTCTTTTTATTAAACAACAGTTATTAGCATTGGAGAGATCTAAATATGGCATGAGATGGGACTCATTCTTCCTTAAATGGTGTTCCTATATAAAAAACAAATCCAAATCAGCCTACAAAGCTTTAGAATTGTCTGGAATTATAAAGCTACCCACGACAAGAACATTGTATCATCATGAGCACACTATAACAAACAAATCAGGATTTAATGAAGATGCTATCAATGAAATGATAAATATTACAGACATTGATAACCTTCCAGAACATAAGAAGTACTTTGTTCTTCTTTTGGATGAAATGGCTATCAAGCCAGACCTAATTTGTCATAAAGATACTGGGTACGTCACTGGTTTTATCGATGTCTTGGACCATCATAACTCTCTTAATGACACTGTGATGAGAGAAAAGGGAACAACTGTGCCACCTTTAGCAACAAGCATTCTTCAACTTATGCTTCGTGGCATAACAAGCAATATTAAAATTCCATTTGCCCATTTTCCAACAAAAGGAGTAACGAGCGCTGAATTATATTCAATTGTTTGGGAAGCCATTTCTTTGTTGGAAAACAATGGATTTAGAATTTTAGCGGTTGTTGGAGACGGAGCTTCAATAAACCGTAAGGTTTTTCGCATGTGCGCTGATCACCAAGGAACCAAAAATGTACCTTTTGCCACTAGTAATATACACGCTGCTGATGAAGAAAGGGACATATACTTCCTGTCAGATGCACCTCACCTGATAAAAACAGTGCGTAACTGTGTAAGCAACAGTGGGGCAAATTCCAATTCTCGTAGCCTATGGATAAATGGCGAAGATATTTCCTGGAAAGTTATCTTGCGCCTTTACTACACGCAATTAAGAATGAAAGGCCAATTTAAAAATGTTTCCAAGCTAACATACAGTCACGTTTTCTTGAATGCATATTCAAAGATGAAAGTCAATTTAGCTTGTCAAGTTCTGAGCGAGACAGTTGCGTCTGCGATAGAAGTCCTTTTCGGAGAAGATAAATACCAAGAAACGGTTAAATTTATTAGGACATTTGACAAGTTTTTTGACTTGTGCAATGTTGGAAATTGTTTTGAAGCCTTGGCAAAGAGAAAACCCAACAAAAGAATATATGAGCATGAGCATGATGAACGATTGCAGGTATTAAAACTAATCATGGATGGTTTAATCAAATAATCATGTTATATAATTTGTCATTAAGTGGTTAGAAGTTGACTTTATAAAATACTTGGATGACTGGGAGAGTGATGTATTAAATCGCCCAGGAGACTATTCTAAAACAGAAAGGAGCAACATGCTTTTATCCGCAACAACTATTGAAGGGCTACGAATGACAGGTAATTAATACGCTCTGAATGTAATATAAGCCACATTTAAATATTGTCAACCTTTTCTATTACAGCCCTTTCAACAGTCCAAATAGTACGATTTCTTCTGAAGAAAGGTGCGAAATATGTTTTAACCCAACATTTGAACCAAGACCCCCTGGAACAGTATTTTGGAAGGCAGAGATGCTCAGGAGGTCGAAACTGCAATCCATCAGTTTCACTATTTGAAGCGAACATGGATAAGCTGAAAGCCTTAAAGGGTTTGGTTGTAGAAGCAATTCATGGAAATACAACTATTTCTGAAAAGACGGTTCTTTAAACGTTTATTAGTTAATAAATATTATTAAACTTGTTTGTAACCAGATTTTAAAGTTTAAGAACATGTATCTTGATTTAATCACCAATTTTTGACCATATTAATGCACAAATACAACATAATGCACTGATACAATCATGGAATAGGAACACAATTATAATACTGTTGGTTTACTACAACGAAATCAGCCAATTATTGCTGTGATTACCTTCAATTTTGAAAACTAACGTAGTGTTATATCACTTACTCTTTAAGGCAAATTAAAAAACAATTTCATGAACCGTATCACATTTGTTTTCCTAGATATATAAATTATGTACATTTGTTTCAAATTTATGCTAATTATTCTAAATAATAACAAGTTGTGTGTGAGTTAAAGGGTTGCATGTTTTAGGAACATTTGGTCACGAATGAATTGAAGTGAATATCACATTGGCTTGCTTATTGAGGTAAAAATTGCACAAATAGATCAAGGTCAGGATCATTATTCAGAAATGAATACTCTGAATGTTCATTTATGTTAACTAATGTCTTTGTTGATGTGTCAGTATCGGTAATCTGAATAGTTGGGGTTGGATCTTCTGGTGGTATGAATTGTAGGAATAGATCTAGATCAGGATCACCATTTAAAAATTTGTATTCAGAATGTTCATTGAATTTAACTAATCTCTCTGATGACATTTCAGTATTAGGAATTTGAATTGTCGGGATTTGCCTTTCTAGAACTTTTACTGGTACTGATAATCTTGACTTTTTGATATTTGGTTTCATTGTACTTGTGGGTTGAATTTTAGACTGCTGACTTTTTTCGAGCAAAGATTTTCTTAAAGCTTTCTTAGCTTTGAGTGTTTCTTTCGTTTCGTATTGGTATTGCTCCAATAAGTCACGAACTAACACTTTACCCCTCGTGTTTAAAAAACAATCCACAAGTTTTAAAAGCCATTTTCTACTGTCATTTTCACTGTACATTGAATTCCAGAGTTCATTGATTTCTGAATTTTGAAAAATGTGTTGGATAGTTCGGGTTTTTAAATTTTGGTTCCTAATTTTTGACACATCAGTCACATAGATTAAGTCCGATATCTTTTTAATTAATTGGATTAGGTTAAACATTTCATCTGTAACTGAGATTAATCCCCCCCTAGATAATTTAACAATCCAAGCCCCTGTTTTGTCTGGTTCTGTAACATCGAGAGAAGACGGGATTTTGTCCTTGACTATCATTTTGACTAGGTTTGGTGGACATTTTTTGTTCTTAACCAACTGAAAGGCACAGTACCCTGCTACATATCTTGTCACAGGAGTATTTTCAGTAATTACTTTACTGTTAGTGATGTTGGCAAAGGGGTTTCGTTTCCGATGTTGCGATCCAAGCAGCTCCACCTTTTTCCTTTCCCGTTCCACTTTAGCATTTTCCATGCTAACAGCATTGTCAACCCCAACTTCCATCTTGACCATAATTTCGAGAAAGAAGTATTGAAGAATGCGACTTACAACATTCCTTTTCATTGGTTGTGGGAGATCGTTAAACATAGGGCAAATTGTACATAATAGATGCCCCATTTCTTGTTCCTTCCTTTCTATTTTCATTAAATCATGCGTTTGTTTTAAAAATTCTTCCCTAGTAGATTTAAATTGTACGCATTGAACCTTTGTCACAAGGTATGGTATAAACTGCTCTCTAATGCCAGCGCTGTCCAGATGAGAAAAAAACACTCTCACAGCTTCTTTTTCAAAGCGAAATACGAACATCTGGGTCCTGATCTTCTTTACAGTTAATTGAAAACAATGGTTTACAACACCTAAGTATTGTAATAATTATGAATATTTATAGGACCTATAATTAAAGTAACAAAAAAAGAATAATTACCTTTCAACTGAATACCCTTTAGGGAAGCCATGGCTCCAGCAGGGTAGCGCTAGCGCGTGGCACCAGCGCGCTTGAAATTTGAAATGATTTCCCCCGCAATCCCCAGCCCAACGGTCTTATTAAACCCGCCCATAAAGGAGGTGCCTGTCTACGTCAAACCGGAAAACGGTTTGTACTACAATTTAAGTCACGTGGTTTTTAGAGCTACATTTTTCAACCAGCCTTCCGCTCCCTACTTAATTCTCTCTGATGAAATCACTAAACCAAGGATTATTCTATATACAGATGTAGTATAGCTTAAGCAATATGTAAACAGCCATTTCAAATAACAATATTAAAAAAAATCTTTGGAATATCAAAATGAAACAGAGCTTTAAAGCTACAAAAGTACTTAATGCATCATAATCACGAAAAATACTTCCACATATTCACTTTATATTATGGGAAAAGGGAATATTAAGGTTTTGTATGATTTCTTAACACATCAACACAAGGCTAACTGCTAACGCGACGCACTAGTGTAACAATGGACGGACACACACAGACAAAAACATAGACTGCTTTTTAACTCTTTCCGTATTAATTTTGAGTTGAGAAACAAGATTATCTTTAATATTTAAATAAATATAATTATTTTTAATTATTTTGATCTTCAATAATTAACATTAATAATAGTTAAATCGTTTAAAATAAAGTTATACCTATTATCATCTCAAACTTTGCTAATATTGACGTTTAAAGTGAAGGGTACCCCTCTTGCCCGCTTTCTTCAAATTTTGGGGTATATATACGATTCGTTTCCATTATAATAGTAAGGAAAAAGCGCAATTGCGAAAACCTTTGGTGGCGATCCCACCTTAGGGAGGCTAGACGTTTCTCGTAACCCTAGCTGATCACCGCGTATATCCTAAAACCAAACGATGATAATGGAGTAGAAGCCAATGAGACAGATTGGTGTCTATGTGGAATAGACGGAAGACCAGTAGACGGTGGTGTTTAGAAGCCAGAATGTACAGACTGGTGTCCAAGTGGGATGGACAAAGACCAGAAGATGGTGGTGATTAGAAGACAGTATGTACAGACTGGTGTCCAAGTGGAATGGACGAAGACCAGAAGATGGTGGTGATTAGAAGCCAGTATGTACAGACTGGTATCCATGTGGGATGGACGAAGATCAAAAGATGGTGGTGATTAGAAGCCAGTAAGTACAGACTGGTGTCCGTGTGGGATGGACAAAGACCAGAAGATGGTGGTGTGAGAACTCAAGTAGAGGAGCCATTTCCGTGACTGTGAAAGCAGTTCGGAAATGGCGAACACGTTTGCTCCGATTTGGAAACTGCGAACGCGGTCACGTGGGTGTAACAACAGACAGACAGACACACAGACAGACAGACAGACAGACACGATCGTTACAGAACCTCTCCGTGACATACGTCACTCGGAGAGGTAAAAACCACTATGTTTATGAATTGTAATCCATGTTTTAAACAATGCACGGCCCGGGTTAGATTTGTACGCAGCCAGCGCTAGGACTTTTAAAAATGTCTGACCACAAAATCCAGTTTGGAGGGTAAAATGAACTATTTGGCTGAACTGAACTAGTCTGAATCCAAGAGCGAGAGGTTTTCAGACAAGCGTTCCTTCCCCCTATCTTCCCCTTCTCTCTTCTAGGTAATCGCATAGTACCACGCTCGCGGCGATCTTTTCCACCCGATGGTTAAACAATCTGCGCTCATAGACCTGATGAGCGATAATTATAATGATACTCTGATATTATTAACTCTTACATTCATGAAACTTTTGAATTGACGGTAAAAAGTGAAAAATATAATGGTCTGTTTTTGAGATTAATTTTGCGTGATAAAAAACACTCTTGGCCCAGATTATCACATTTTTATAGAAATGAAAAATGAGAAATATTATTTTTTTTTTTAAATAAACGTTTTTCAGGAAAAAAAACAATAAAATGCAAGTTGGTTTTTCCAGAATTACATTTTTTATCTACATGTCTGATTTTATTACAAATACATACTATAGACTTGAGGAAAATCAGATGTATGTATGATATATACACGATATATAACAACGAAATCTAGGGTTCTTTGAGAGACTAGTTAAAAGGACTTCGTAACCTAATGGGCTGCGAAAGGGTCGGTTAGTGCCACTGCTAGAAATTATCCCAACTTGTTTATGAAAATTACAGGAGTTAAATATCACGGCAATTAAGAGCCGTTATATAAATATATTTTAGGCTTCTGGCGGCTACAATGCTTGCTAGTGTTACACGTAAAGTCGCTGGGCTGGACATTTGGTATGTTAAGGCACCTGATTCTGAGTTTCTTGTTTATTCGAGGTGTAATTGACTTTGCATTTCAATGCGCGGAATTTTGAGATTTCAAGAGTGCGCCACGATTTATCGATTTTGAGATTTCATGATTCACTAAGATTTTGATAATTCAAGAGCTCGACAATATTTTGAGATTTTAAGAGAGATTTCGGGGTTTTCTAGAGACAGATTATGAATATCATTGCTAACAGTCGAAGAGATAATGAGTTTTTGGAGATTGAAAGTCATTTTGTAATATTGAGATAAGAAGCACTAAAAATTCTGAGGCGCATGGCATGTGCCCCTAAATATGAAGCTTTTGTGGAGACATAGGTCTAAATATATCTCGTGTCTCAGACGACGACACAAGCGGATATTATGAAATAACGTTCGTGTCTTGTTTTGTACTCCATTAACGAGTCTCTGCAGGCGGAGTGGGGGTGGGGGTAATTGCAATACTGCATATGTACAAAATCCATAGTGAACATGGATCTATAATATTAAGATTCCCGTTTAAGCTAATTGGTAATGTTTAAGCTTCCTTTTCTAGACACAATCATAAAATTTTAAAATATTTATATTTGTTTTATTAAATTTACACATCGTTGAATTTCCTAATATACTTTTATCTATAGAAAAATACTGACTAACTTTAAATTTGAAGAATGTTCCGAATTATCATTCATATTTTTTATTAATTCTGTGACGGTTTGTTTTATATAGGCCATACTGATGCGCCATCTTTACGTGAAACCTCGAATGACAAAACTGAAATTTCTAACCAGAACACTTCTGCAGGAATAAAAGGGACTATATTGAGTACTAGTATAAACCTGAGACTTTATACATGCATATTTTAACCCTGGTTATTGATTTTTTATTTGTGGAACCTTCATTAATCCTCCTGGATTTTACGCTTTTTGAATATCTATAATGTGGTGTCAACTTGTAACATGGGTTCGGCCTGTTAGGGAACGGTCAACGGTCCTAAAGTGTGTTACTTTTTTGATCAAAGTATCAATAAAATTTACTGAATGTAAGGGATAAGGCACACTAATTTTATTCAAATAAATATACTTTCTTTAATGCGTCCTTCCATTTTCATTGATACCCTTTCACACATGGTGGCGAGACTGCTGCCGTCTAGCTTCGCAAAGGAGATCGAAAAATCATGATTTAAAAGTGTTTTATAATCTTAACATTAAGAGAAATCGGGATAGCAAGTCGAAAAAAAAAAACAATTCGGGAGGTAAAATTTAAAAAACGTGATTGCGTAAAAACAATATTTTAGAAAATTATGCAAATGAAAAAAACTGTTTACGAGGGGTTTATTAAATTTTAATACGTATGTTAGTGTAGATATCAGGCCCAAGAATTTTTTTAAAATTAGTACAATCTTTTTTGTCAAGATGCAAGTTGTCAAAATCTTAAGCCGATTAAAAGGCACCCGAAATAAATAGGTAAAACAGTGGCGAATGCAAAAATGTTCCACGGGTACGAATGGTCTTCTCAAACAAATGATGTGGAGTGCGCAACTGGACCATGTAGTGTGTGTAGCCAAACGGAGATAACAAGGTTTTATGTAATTAGGTAAAAACAAAGAAAAAGAAAAACTGTGATAATGGGACTTGTCCTTCATAAAGTGGCTATCAGCAATTTTTTTCTACTAAATAAAAATTATTATTAACGTTGCTATGCTGAATTTCAAATGCCTTGAGTCACTTTATTTAACAAAGGTTCATTCAATTTTTAATAACCCAGCGTGACCACTGGTCAGTCACCCTAAATAAATGACCTTCAACGTTGATATTACTTAGTTTCACCTAGATGGCCCTAACGAGACATGGATTTTCCCTAAGAGAGGTTAAGAAAGGGCATAAATTATTTCCAACGCGTTGGTTCTCCAAGTTAAACGAGACTAATGTTCCAGTATACATGTAATGTATTAACAGAAGTGGTATGAGACTAGAAGTGAAGGGCTCTAGCATTGGTAATAGATCCTGGCACTAGTGAACAAATTTGAGGATTTTATGCCGCTTCCCACGCGCTAAAACTAGAGAGAGAAAAATTGGTCGAGTTCCAAAAACATTTCCCACCCCCTTCCCCTCAACCTAAAGCCGCAGAACACGGACCCGGCTCCTTGAATCTAGTTCGGCCGTCTACCACCGCGAGCGTCTCACGTTTTGGAGGGAAAATTCAGAAACCGCCACTAGAGGGCCAACCGTTTGTGTTTTATCAAGTCTTTTCACTAATGCCGAGTGAAGAATTTGGTTAGCTCAATACTTCTAGTATCATACCACTTCTGGTATTAATAAATAAGATGATAGTTTATCAAAACGATGCCTCGCTATTTGCATGAAAACCACGTTAACAATTCAGAAGTGGGATTAAAATCGAAACTGTTACCAAAGTTAAGTGAACACAGATAAATCCTCCAGGAACCAAAGATTGCAACTCTGTTCGGAATACATTCGAAATTAAAAAGATAGGGCTTTTGTAAATTGGTCAACAACGTTCAATGCATCCTTTAACTTCGTCATTTCAGTTAATTAGTGTTCAACATCTCTGCATCCTCAGACCACCTAACCATGGACAGGGAACTTAGGGAAGTAGGTTTGTTTATAGCAACGCCTGACACTAGCGCTGTAGCGGCGGATGTTGCAAGTTTATCAACAAACTAGTAAAATTTGGCGATAAATTGCGATCGATAGACGCGTGAGGGCGCGTGCTACGCATTGCCATTTGTTAACGAGAGTTTGACTCAGCTTTGCCTGTCCATGGGTAGATGGTCTAAGCTGCATCTGAGTTTTTGTCGTTCAGTTTTTTTTAGCGTTTTTGTCAAGATTTTTCGTAACGAGACTGAATATTTTTCGTTTGGCACGTTTTTCATTTTTTTTTGGCTCGACACAGTTTTATTTGATGCCGCGGGATTGTTTTGATCATAGTTTGCTATTCCTTTCAGTTTAAATGTATACTATTTTTATGGATGCTTTAATTTCACTTTGTGCTATAAATTTACTAAAAAAAAATTATTCTAGGAGAGCGGTCGCTCTCTTAGATAAGACTTGATACTCCCTCTAATGCTAAAGGAGGGTTCTTTGATTGGCTGTAACTTTTTTCTTATTGTGTTTGCCGCTTTGAAATTTTGCCAGTGAACTAAAATTTGGGCCCTACTTTTGTGGTTAAAATTTCAAAGAGATCCAACTAATAGTTAATTCTATAATGGAAAAAGTTGTTAAGGGTGGTTTTAGAATCCATAAAATTATTAAGACATTTGGTGAAAGATACTATATTGTTCCATAGAGATAACATGGGTTTTTTTTGAAAAATTACCTTAATTGCGATCGTGTATAAAGAAAACTATTCATTCGTTACGTTTGGGAACTATCTTAAATGAAAGATAACAGTCCATAGATGTGCCTTTTCTTATTTTCATTAAGATAAATTAAGTTTAAGTATTGATTTTTATCATTATTAACACATACTTTGACTTACGTTGTTTTGGGTATTGGAATTACGGCGTTTTACCACTGTTAGAGACACGCATTTTAGCCCTAATTTTTTATGTTGGACTTACGGCGTTTTTGTTGTGATTCACTTCGTTAGAGGGATATTATCAAGAAAAACATGGCGTTAGAGCTCTTGTAGGTGCTTTGCCCGGGTTCTTGTGGGTACTTGTGGGTTCTTGTAGGTGCTTTTAGGTACTTGTGGGTGCTTGTAGGTACTTGTGGGTTCTTTTGGGTACATGTGGGTTCTTGTGGGTACTTCTGGGTACTTGTGGGTTCTTGTGGGTTCTTGAGGGTGCTTGTAGGTACTTGTGGGTTCTTGTGGGTTCTTGTGGGTGCTTGTAGGTACTTGTGTGTTCTTGTGGGTACTTGTGGGTGCTTGTAGGTACTTGTGGGTGCTTGTAGGTGCTTGTGGATACTTGTAGGTGCTTGTGGGTGCTTGTGGGTGCTTGTAGGTACTTATGGGTACTTGTATGTACTTGTGGGTGCTTGTGGGTACTTGTATGTACTTGTGGGTGCTTGTGGGTACTTGTTGGTACTTGTGGGTACTTGTAGGTACTTGTAGGTACTTGTGGGTACTTGTAGGTACTTGTGGGTACTTGTAGGTACTTGTGGGTGCTTGTGGGTGCTTGTAGGTACTTGTGGGTGCTTGTGGGTGCTTGTGGGTACTTGTTGGTACTTGTGGGTACTTGTAGGTACTTGTGGGTACTTGTAGGTACTTGTGGGTGCTTGTGGGTACTTGTAGGTGCTTGTGGGTGCTTGTAGGTGCTTGTGGATACTTGTAGGTGCTTGTGGGTGCTTGTAGGTACTTGTGGGTACTTGTAGGTACTTGTGGGTACGTGTAGGTACTTGTGGGTGCTTGTAGGTGCTTGTGGATACTTGTAGGTGCTTGTGGGTGCTTGTAGGTACTTGTGGGTACTTGTGGGTACTTGTATGTACTTGTGGGTGCTTGTGGGTACTTGTTGGTACTTGTGGGTACTTGTAGGTACTTGTGGGTGCTTGTGGGTGCTTGTAGGTACTTGTGGGTGCTTGTGGGTACTTGTGGGTTCTTGTAGGTACTTGTAGGTTTTTGTGGGTACTTGTAGGTACTTGTGGGTACTTTTAGGTAATTGTGGGTACTTGTGGGTGCTTGTGGGTGCTTGTGGGTACTTGTGAGTTCTTGTGGGTACTTGTAGGTACTTGTGGGTACTTGTAGGTACTTGTGGGTACTTGTGGGTACTTGTAGGTACTTGTGGGTACTTGTAGGTACTTGAGGGTACTTGTAGGTACTTGTGGGTGCTTGTAGGTACTTGTGGGTACTTGTGGGTACTTGTATGTACTTGTGGATACTTGTTGGTACTTGTAGGTACTTGTGGGTGCTTGTGGGTACTTGTTGGTACTTGTGGGTACTTGTGGGTGCTTGTGGGTACTTGTAGGTACTTGTGGGTGCTTGTGGGTACTTGTAGGTGCTTGTGGGTGCTTGTAGGTGCTTGTGGATACTTGTAGGTGCTTGTGGGTGCTTGTAGGTACTTGTGGGTACTTGTAGGTACTTGTGGGTACTTGTAGGTACTTGTGGGTGCTTGTAGGTGCTTGTGGATACTTGTAGGTGCTTGTGGGTGCTTGTAGGTACTTGTGGGTACTTGTGGGTACTTGTATGTACTTGTGGGTGCTTGTGGGTACTTGTTGGTACTTGTGGGTACTTGTAGGTACTTGTGGGTGCTTGTGGGTGCTTGTAGGTACTTGTGGGTGCTTGTGGGTACTTGTGGGTTCTTGTAGGTACTTGTAGGTTTTTGTGGGTACTTGTAGGTACTTGTGGGTACTTTTAGGTAATTGTGGGTACTTGTGGGTGCTTGTGGGTGCTTGTGGGTACTTGTGAGTTCTTGTGGGTACTTGTAGGTACTTGTGGGTACTTGTAGGTACTTGTGGGTACTTGTAGGTACTTGTGGGTACTTGTGGGTACTTGTAGGTACTTGTGGGTACTTGTAGGTACTTGAGGGTACTTGTAGGTACTTGTGGGTGCTTGTAGGTACTTGTGGGTACTTGTGGGTACTTGTATGTACTTGTGGATACTTGTTGGTACTTGTAGGTACTTGTGGGTGCTTGTAGGTGCTTGTGGATACTTGTAGGTGCTTGTGGGTGCTTGTAGGTACTTGTGGGTGCTTGTGGGTACTTGTTGGTACTTGTGGGTACTTGTAGGTACTTGTGGGTACTTGTAGGTACTTGTGGGTGCTTGTGGGTACTTGTAGGTGCTTGTGGGTGCTTGTAGGTGCTTGTGGATACTTGTAGGTGCTTGTGGGTGCTTGTAGGTACTTGTGGGTACTTGTAGGTACTTGTGGGTGCTTGTAGGTGCTTGTGGATACTTGTAGGTGCTTGTGGGTGCTTGTAGGTACTTGTGGGTACTTGTGGGTACTTGTATGTACTTGTGGGTGCTTGTGGGTACTTGTTGGTACTTGTGGGTACTTGTAGGTACTTGTGGGTGCTTGTGGGTGCTTGTAGGTACTTGTGGGTGCTTGTGGGTACTTGTGGGTTCTTGTAGGTACTTGTAGGTACTTGTGGGTACTTGTAGGTACTTGTGGGTACTTGTGGGTACTTGTAGGTACTTGTGGGTACTTGTGGGTACTTGTGGGTACTTGTAGGTACTTGTGGGTACTTGTAGGTACTTGTGGGTGCTTGTAGGTGCTTGTGGATACTTGTAGGTGCTTGTGGGTGCTTGTAGGTACTTGTGGGTACTTGTGGGTACTTGTATGTACTTGTGGGTGCTTGTGGGTACTTGTTGGTACTTGTGGGTACTTGTAGGTACTTGTGGGTGCTTGTGGGTGCTTGTAGGTACTTGTGGGTGCTTGTGGGTACTTGTGGGTTCTTGTAGGTACTTGTAGGTTTTTGTGGGTACTTGTAGGTACTTGTGGGTACTTTTAGGTAATTGTGGGTACTTGTGGGTGCTTGTGGGTGCTTGTGGGTACTTGTGAGTTCTTGTGGGTACTTGTAGGTACTTGTGGGTACTTGTAGGTACTTGTAGGTACTTGTGGGTACTTGTAGGTACTTGTGGGTACTTGTGGGTACTTGTAGGTACTTGTGGGTACTTGTAGGTACTTGAGGGTACTTGTAGGTACTTGTGGGTGCTTGTAGGTACTTGTGGGTACTTGTGGGTACTTGTATGTACTTGTGGATACTTGTTGGTACTTGTAGGTACTTGTGGGTGCTTGTAGGTGCTTGTGGATACTTGTAGGTGCTTGTGGGTGCTTGTAGGTACTTGTGGGTGCTTGTGGGTACTTGTTGGTACTTGTGGGTACTTGTAGGTACTTGTGGGTACTTGTAGGTACTTGTGGGTGCTTGTGGGTACTTGTAGGTGCTTGTGGGTGCTTGTAGGTGCTTGTGGATACTTGTAGGTGCTTGTGGGTGCTTGTAGGTACTTGTGGGTGCTTGTAGGTACTTGTGGGTACTTGTAGGTACTTGTGGGTGCTTGTACGTGCTTGTGGATACTTGTAGGTGCTTGTGGGTGCTTGTAGGTACTTGTGGGTACTTGTGGGTACTTGTATGTACTTGTGGGTGCTTGTGGGTACTTGTTGGTACTTGTGGGTACTTGTAGGTACTTGTGGGTGCTTGTGGGTGCTTGTAGGTACTTGTGGGTGCTTGTGGGTACTTGTGGGTTCTTGTAGGTACTTGTAGGTACTTGTGGGTACTTGTAGGTACTTGTGGGTACTTGTAGGTACTTGTGGGTACTTGTAGGTACTTGAGGGTACTTGTAGGTACTTGTGGGTGCTTGTAGGTACTTGTGGGTACTTGTGGGTACTTGTATGTACTTGTGGATACTTGTTGGTACTTGTAGGTACTTGTGGGTGCTTGTAGGTGCTTGTGGATACTTGTAGGTGCTTGTGGGTGCTTGTAGGTACTTGTGGGTGCTTGTGGGTACTTGTTGGTACTTGTGGGTACTTGTGGGTACTTGTAGGTACTTGTAGGTACTTGTGGGTACTTGTAGGTACTTGTGGGTACTTGTGGGTACTTGTAGGTACTTGTGGGTACTTGTAGGTACTTGAGGGTACTTGTAGGTACTTGTGGGTGCTTGTAGGTACTTGTGGGTACTTGTGGGTACTTGTATGTACTTGTGGATACTTGTTGGTACTTGTAGGTACTTGTGGGTGCTTGTAGGTGCTTGTGGATACTTGTAGGTGCTTGTGGGTGCTTGTAGGTACTTGTGGGTGCTTGTGGGTACTTGTTGGTACTTGTGGGTACTTGTAGGTACTTGTGGGTACTTGTAGGTACTTGTGGGTGCTTGTGGGTACTTGTAGGTGCTTGTGGGTGCTTGTAGGTGCTTGTGGATACTTGTAGGTGCTTGTGGGTGCTTGTAGGTACTTGTGGGTACTTGTAGGTACTTGTGGGTACTTGTAGGTACTTGTGGGTGCTTGTAGGTGCTTGTGGATACTTGTAGGTGCTTGTGGGTGCTTGTAGGTACTTGTGGGTACTTGTATGTACTTGTGGGTGCTTGTGGGTACTTGTTGGTACTTGTGGGTACTTGTAGGTACTTGTGGGTGCTTGTGGGTGCTTGTAGGTACTTGTGGGTGCTTGTGGGTACTTGTGGGTTCTTGTAGGTACTTGTAGGTACTTGTGGGTACTTGTAGGTACTTGTGGGTACTTGTGGGTACTTGTAGGTACTTGTGGGTACTTGTAGGTACTTGAGGGTACTTGTAGGTACTTGTGGGTGCTTGTAGGTACTTGTGGGTACTTGTATGTACTTGTGGATACTTGTTGGTACTTGTAGGTACTTGTGGGTGCTTGTAGGTGCTTGTGGATACTTTTAGGTGCTTGTGGGTGCTTGTAGGTACTTGTGGGTGCTTGTGGGTACTTGTTGGTACTTGTGGGTACTTGTAGGTACTTGTGGGTACTTGTAGGTACTTGTGGGTGCTTGTGGGTACTTGTAGGTGCTTGTGGGTGCTTGTAGGTGCTTGTGGATACTTGTAGGTGCTTGTGGGTGCTTGTAGGTACTTGTGGGTACTTGTAGGTACTTGTGGGTACTTGTAGGTACTTGTGGGTGCTTGTAGGTGCTTGTGGATACTTTTAGGTGCTTGTGGGTGCTTGTAGGTACTTGTGGGTACTTGTGGGTACTTGTATGTACTTGTGGGTGCTTGTGGGTACTTGTTGGTACTTGTGGGTACTTGTAGGTACTTGTGGGTGCTTGTGGGTGCTTGTAGGTACTTGTGGGTGCTTGTGGGTACTTGTGGGTTCTTGTAGGTACTTGTAGGTTTTTGTGGGTACTTGTAGGTACTTGTGGGTACTTTTAGGTAATTGTGGGTACTTGTGGGCGCTTGTAGGTACTTGTGGGCGCTTGAACTTTTAGGGTAGCCCTGACTATATTTTGTTTAAGGTTTTAAGCTTAATATTAAACAGACGTTAGTTTATGCTGCAAAAAAGTTTGAAATTGACAATCTCGGATCGTCTTTATGAAGTATTAAGGATATCCGAATTTCATATTGGGCTTATGACAATTTTGAGCTAAATGTTAAACGGACATAAATCAGCATTTTTAAAAATTTTGTAAAATTGGCAATTTGGTCCTATTTCTGGAATATTTAGGGGGGCACCTCGCGTTTCAATAAATGATTGGTAAAAATTGTATTATGTTAATTACAATAAGAATACAAATTTTTATTGATTTACGTTTTTTTTTTTTTTTTGAAGTATCATTATAAATGTCTGATTGAGCTAAAGTTATGGTCCCCTTTATATATGTTTCTTCTTAGTGCAGATTTTGAAAATGTAAAACAGTTTCTTAACATTCTTAATTAAAATGAAGACTGAAGGAACAGATATTAATCAAAAATGTCTTGATTAGAATCAAAACTTAAATGCATGCTTAAGAAAAAACAACGTTCCATTACCGTTTTCCGTTGAAATAAATAATTTTACTGGTAATCAATTTCAAAAATTTACTTATCTCGGCTTTTCGACCACAATTCCATTCCCCGAAAACATTTTATCATTACATTAATTACTTTTGGGAGATAACGTGTCAAAAAAACCTATAAAACAATAAAAAGCTGTAATAGCGGTCTGTTTAGCCATGACAACAACCTTTTAAAAGTTACAAGGACTATATAACCCTTTCGAGACTAACAGGACCTGAGAAAACTATAGCTTAACCTGCTACTAGTACGACCAGGGAGAATTGATGTAAACTGAAGTTGAAATTTCATCATGTGCGACCTGCGGCCCAGAAACTCTCCCATAGTCCCAGTGTGTGTAGAACATAATTTTTTCGCTGTTATCTGCCAAAATAGATCATTCTAGGTAGTGCCGCCTCCTCATTTGAATTTTTCATGATATATTAAGGTTTGAACGAACAAAATTATAGATTACTATTTTCACTACCATATCCCTCTGCTACCTTGAAGCAAACTTTCCTCTCTTTTTGCTGCTCATTACCGGTGCCATTCTCTTGACTTTCTGTTCGTTATAACTACTATGATGAGATTATTTATTTCAAGCCAAAATATAAAAAATTGATTCTTTTTCCTTTTGTGCTACTTAGAACTTACAAATGTATATAAAGTTGTGCCGTGCCATATCAAATAGTCTCTAACCATTGTTAGAAACTAGAGAGAGAAATTGGGCAGTAACACTGATCATGCCCTGAACTATGAGAAAAAACAATACGACGGTTCACTAAAGTACACTCGATATTACATCATTTTGCAAAACCGCGACTAAAAATGTTACTGTCCCTATTGAATTTGGCGCCATTGGTTTTAGAATAATTAAAATGATCCACTGCGAAGAGTGCCGGTCACGAATGGGGATGTAACGTCTTTAGGAACCTTTTCAAACGCAAAACCATACACGTACTCTCCCAAAAGTAATTAATGTAATGATAAAATGTTTTTGGGGAATGGAATTGTGGTCGAAAAGCCGAGATAAGTAAATTTTTGAAATTGATTACCAGTAAAATTATTTATTTCAACGGAAAACGGTAATGGAACGTTGTTTTTTCTTAAGCATGCATTTAAGTTTCAATTAAAAAGAAAAATTAATATCTGATCCTTCAGACAAGTGATACCCTCAGTCTTATCGATACTTTTTAGGTCTTGATTCTAATCAAGACATTTTTGATTAATTATTATTGTTATTCGTAAACTTTATTGAGAGAGCTATGTGGCTGCTTTATATAAACTAGGAACAGAGTGAAAAAATCACCAGATAATGCTAATTAATTTCTATAGCTCATGATTTATATATTCTTCTCAGATTAGACGTACTGCTTTTCATGTATAATTAAGGGTGGTTCTTTGATTGGATATAACTTTTCTTATACTGTGTTTACTTATAAATATTGAAATTCCGTTCCATGGTAAAACTTTATAAGAATTGATTTTGAAATAAGTGCTGCTACTTCATGAAGTAGCAGCACTTAGTACCAGTCGTCGTTAATCTATCTAGCCACCACCCCTCTATGCATTGTAAAGGGACCCACCTGTAAACAAGCCACAGGCTTAGTGTGGAAATCCCTTCATAGGCAAAGCTTAGATTAGATTATTAATTATCACTCGTCGGTATACTAGCTTAATAACAAGTCGTCGGTAATCTAGCCTAATTATTAGTCGCCGTTAATCTATCTTAATTATCAGTCGTCGGTATACTAGCTTAATAACAAGTCGTCGGTAATCTATCTTAATTATCAGTCGTCGGTATACTAGCTTTAGTCTGGAGGATAGCTGAAATAATCGTGCACTTTTTCAAGAAAGCATGAAACTTGGTATAAAGTTAATTTGAAGTATATTAAGTCAATTAAAGATTGGAGGCATTCCGTATCTCTGTTGTGACAGCCGTGACAAGCCGTCAAAGCGGCCGTGAAATTGTAAACTCACCTAACATCATTTTAGGTAGCACCCCTCGAGATACACAGCCTTCGAGCTATAGAGAAAATGTAGGGGTCGTGTATAAAGCAAAAATCTTTCGGATTCGTAGGAGCTCAGTAAGGAATGAAAGAAATTTTCAATAGAAAATCAAACTACGCGCTACAAAATGAAAAAAATTACTTAATTTTTAACTGCTATTATTGAACATTTTAAAATAACAATTTGGCAACATAATTAAAGGCATAATTTCGTATAAGCACAACTCCAAGTATCACCTGTTACTATTATTCATAAAAATATTTAACCATAAATATTATTAGAGTTGTAAACATTTTTTTAATCATTCATGTGTAAATGTGTATGTGTAAATGTGTATGGTTTAAATGTATTCCAATGATTTTCATAGCAGTAAACACAATAGGAAAAAAGTTACTTCCAATAAAATAAACCCTCCTTACACATGAAAGCCAACCGCTCTCTTAGAATTATTGAACATTTTAAAGTAACAGTTTCGCACCATAATTAGTCATAATTTCGCACCATAATTAGAGTCATAATTTCGCAACATAATTAGAGTCATAATTTCGCAACATAGAGTCATAATTTCGCAACATAATTAGAGTCATAATTTCGCAACATAATTAGAGTCATAATTTCGCAACATAATTAGAGTCATAATTTCGCAACATAATTAGAGTCATAATTTCGCAACATAATTAGAGTCATAATTTCGCAACATAGTCATAATTTCGCAACATAATTAGAGTCATAATTTCGCAACATAATTAGAGTCATAATTTCGCAACATAATTAGAGTCATAATTTCGCAACATAATTAGAGTCATAATTTCGCAACATAATTAGAGTCATAATTTCGCAACATAATTAGAGTCATAATTTCGCAACATAGAGTCATAATTTCGCAACATAATTAGAGTCATAATTTCGCAACATAATTAGAGTCATAATTTCGCAACATAATTAGAGTCATAATTTCGCAACATAATTAGAGTCATAATTTCGCAACATAATTAGAGTCATAATTTCGCAACATAGAGTCATAATTTCGCAACATAATTAGAGTCATAATTTCGCAACATAATTAGAGTCATAATTTCGCAACATAATTAGAGTCATAATTTCGCAACATAATTAGAGTCATAATTTTGCAACATAATTAGAGTTTTTAATCATTCATGTGTAAAATCCTCTATGGTTTAAATGTATTCCAAAATTTATAAACAAATTATGTTTAAAGATAGAGAAGTCTATGGCTCTTTAAATAATTAGCGCTTCACAACTCTAGGCACCCTCCACATTTACAAAGCGCAGTGCACGGTAGATTCGCTTTCTGATATTTACAATTACCTCGACAGCCTTTGACGCAACCGCACTTAATTATTTCTCTGCACACATCACCTGCTGGCGGCAAGGCCATCCAACAAACAAGGTTCATACTCAAATAACCCATTTTGGCTTTATATTTTGTTCCATCCGACAGGTACCTGCCCCCAAATATGGCCCGCTTGGTAAGTCAGTTTTTCAGTGGTATTTTTTACATAAGAAGCAAATTTCCTAGTTTATCTTGGTTTCTTCGTTTCCTTTTAAATTTAGAGAATCGTCTTTCACTAACACGAACCTGTTCATAATTAAGCCGAAGTATAATTTAACTTGGATTTAACTACCGTAAGCGATCTTTATGACGGGAACTAAAATATAATTTTATAAAAGAAAAATTCCGGTAACTTATCGTGAACCACGCTCTGCACTAAACAACTATGATATGAAGTCCTAATATTTTTTGTCATGCAAAAGATCACTAAAACCCAGTAAATAACCCAAAAAACCAGAAAAAATTCCATTCTATCACCACAATACCAAAATTTGCCATGAATTTTCAGATCTTTACAACTTAACAAGCATAAATTAGCAGTATTGGGATACCGAATTTCTGAATGCCTGTATCATAAAAATATTTTTCAGTCTTTAAAATGTGAAGAATAATTAAAATATTATCAAATTATTACTTAAAATGTTGACAGTTGTTTATTCTTAAATGTTGCGAAATTGTTACTTTAAAATGTTCAATAATTCTAAGAGAGCGGTAGCTCTCTTAGATAAGACTTCATATTGGCTTTCATGTATAAGGAGGGTTTCTTTTATTGGACGTAACTTTTTTCCTATTGTGTTTACTGCTATGAAAATGGAATTCATTTAAACCATAGAGGGTTTTACATATGAATGATTAAAAAAAAGTTGTTTACAACTCTAATAATATTTATGGTTAACTATTTTTATTAATAATAGTAACAGGTGTTACTTGGAGTTGTGCTTATACGAAATTATGCCTTTAATTATGTTGCCAAATTGTTATTTTAAAATGTTCAATAATAGCAGTTAAGAATTAAGTAATTTTTTCATTTTGTAGCGCGTGGTTTGATTTTCTATTGAAAATTTCTTTCATTCCTTACTGAGCTCCTACGAATCGGAGAGATTTTTGCTTTATACACGACCCCTACATTTTCTCTATAGCTCGAAGGCTGCGTATCTCGAGGGGTGCTACCTAAAATGATGTTAGGTGAGTTTACAATTTCACGGCCGCTTTGACGGCTTGTCACGGCTGTCACAACAGAGATACGGAATGCCTCCAATCTTTAATTGACTTAATATACTTCAAACTAACTTTATACCAAGTTTCATGCTTTCTTGAAAAAGTGCATGATTTTATTAAAAATCGACAGTTATCCTCCAGACTACTTAATAACAAGTCGTCGGTAATCTAGCCTAATTATTAGTCGTCGGTATACTAGCTTAATAACAAGTCGTCGGTAATCTAGCCTAATTATCAGTCGTCGGTATACTAGCTTAATTACAAGTCGTCGGTAATCTACCTTAGTTTCCAGTCGGCGGTAATCTAGCATAATTTCCAGTCGTCGGTATCTAACTTAATTACCAGTCGTCGGTATCTAGCTTAATTACCGGTTGCCGGTAATCTAGCTTAATTAACAGTCGTCTCTAATCTAGCTTAATTACAGTCGTCTCTAATCTAGCTTAATTACAGTCGTCTCTAATCTAGCTTAATTACCAGTCGTCGGTAATCTAGCTTAATTACCAGTCGCCGATAATCCAGCTTAATTACCAGTCGTTGGTAATCTAGCTTAATTACCAGTTGTCGGTAATCTAGCTTAATTACCAGTCGTTGGTAATCCGGCTAAATTACCAGCCGTCAGTATTCCGGCTAAATTACAGTCTTTGGTAATCTAGCTTAATTACCACTCGTTGGTAATCTAGCTTAACTACTAGTCGTTGGTAATCTAGCTTATTTACCAGTCGATGGTAATCTAGCTTAACTACTAGTCGTTGGTAATCTAGCTTATTTACCAGTCGATGGTAATCTAGCTTAATTACCAGTCGTCAGTATTCCGGCTAAATAACCATTCGTCAGTAATCTAGTTTAATTACCTTTGATTGGTAATCATGATTAATTATCCTTACTTGGTAATCTAGATTAATTACCCTTACTTGGTAATCTAGATTAATTACCCTTACTTGGTAATCTAGTTAATTACCTATAATTGGTTATCTAGTTTAATAACCTATAATTATCTTTAACAGATAATCTAGTTTAATCATCTTTAAAAGGTAATCAAGTTTAATAATCTTTTATTGGGAATGCAGTTTAATAATCTTTTATTGGGAATGCAGTTTAATAATCTTTTATTGGGAATCCAGTTTAATTAGCTTTAATCTAAGCAGAGAAAAGTTAAAATGTCCATTATGCTAGCTATTTGTTCTAAGAATTTGACTATAACCGCGGTAAAACGACCAAACTCTAAGAGTGGCTTCATACACTACATAAATCATGCTAAATAGTCGCAGGTTTCATAGTTTCACGGTAAACCACGTAAGTCGGAGCATGTAATTAAAACTATGAAAAACCGTACTTGAACTTAATTTTTCTTGAGGAAAAAAAATAGGCGCCCACTATGGATATGGGGCTTTCATTTAAGACCGTTTTAAAATCAATCTAACGTATAGTTATTTTTGTAAGGGTATGGACAAAATTTGTAACTTTGGAAAATTTCCCATGTTATTTCTATGGGAAATTTCCAGTTTTTCGTCGAGATCTGTGATTAATTTTATGGAAATGAAAACCACTCTTAGCAACATTATTTTTTATAAAATAAACTAATTAATGCATCTCTTTGAAATTTCAACCACATATTGAGGGCCCGAATTGTAGTTCTGTGGATTTTTTTCAAAACAGTTAATACAATACAAAAAAAACTACATCCAAACAAATAACCCTCCTTATACATTAAGAGCAGTATGAAGTCTTATCTAAGAGAGCTACCGCTCTCATAGAATTTGTAAATTATTGTAAATTAATTTATTACAGTAAGCCTTGGTCAAAAATATTTTCCCAAGTTTGAAATTGACGCTGTGCGGAGAGAGAAACGGAATCTTCTATCACTACAGGAGGTGTTTTCAATTTGTTAAAGACCCTTGACCACAATGAAAGCGCAGGTCCTGATAGTATCCCAGCTGTGGTACTTAAGAACTGTGCAGAAGAAACTCTAAACCATGGATTGGTACTCGCAGACTGGCAACCCGCTAACGTTTATCCACTCTAAAAATCAGGCAAAAATACAGATCCCCTAAACTACCAACCCATCTCTCTCATTTGTATAGTGAGCAAAATCATCTTCTCACTTTTTTTTTTTGCTCCGTTTATTTATTGCCGAGCTAGGGCCTTGAAAGGCCATTCAGCTCCAAAAAACCAAAAATAAATAAACGTACAAGTGGTTGAAATACAAAATTTACATTATGAACATTAAATTATTATTATTAACATTATGAATGACTAGGGGAGATAATTTTGTGTTCCTTAAGGGATTAAAGGCCAAGATGGGATTTTAATTTAAGTTTAAATTGACTAACTGAGGGGGCTGATACTATCTGGTCAGGAAGAGAATTCCACAGAAGGACAGTGCGTCGGAAAAATTAGTCGTGCAATAAGTTAGTGCGAGAAGGACGGGGGAAAAGCATTCGACTGTGGCCCCTTGTGCCCTTACTATGAGTGCGAAAAGCAAAATAGGGTTGGGTGGGTAGGCTTAAAATTTTGAAAAGGCTAATAAGATCTAAATAAGAGCGACGAAGGGAGAGGGGGGACCAACCTAATGTTGTAAGTCTTAGTTCCCGTGATTTATGTCGTAAAGAATGGGGAATACGGGAAGCTCTTCCCAGGACATTATCGAGCGCAGAGACATCCCGAATAGCATGAGGGTTCCAAATCTGGCTACCAAATTCAAGGACAGGACGGACATAACACTGAAATAGTCGTGTTAAAGTGGCTGGGGAAATACCAGGGAAGTTTGCCTTTATAACGGATATAAGACCATTTGCGCGCCCACAGGTTCTTAAAATATGAGAGCGAAAAGAAAGATTATGGGCAATGATTAGACCCAGATCGCGACATTCATTAACTCTTGTAATATTGTTACCGTTAAGGTAATAAGGTGAGGGAGAATTAGTGTCAATGGGGTGACGCTGCAGAACTAGGACCTGAGATTTATCGCTATTGAAATTGAGTCCGTTTAGAGCTGACCAAACCTCAAGAGACTGTAGGTCTTGTTGAAGAAGGGCCACATCATCGTAAGAGTTAATCACTCGGTAAAGTTTAAGATCATCCGCGTAAAGCCGAGGGGAGGAGGAATTAGGCAAACAAAACAAAAAGTAAAGGGCCTAAAACACTGCCTTGCGGAACCCCACTAAGGACCGGGAGATAGTCGCTCAAGGTCTGGCCAACCCTAACAGCCTGAGAAGGCCATAGGACTTAAGTTTGGATAAGAGACGGGAGTGTGGGACGGAGTCGAATGCTTTCGCAATGTCCAAGTAAATAATGTCAACCCGTTTTCCAGCGTCAAGGGCGTGTAGCCACGCGTGCATAGCTGATAAGAGATTTGTTTCAACTGATCTGTTATTAAGAAAGCCGTGTTGGTATTCGCTAAGATAGGGGTTGACATGACGCAATATAGCCAGTCTGATACACTTCTCAAGTACTTTACAAATCGAGGAGGTTAAACTAATTGGACGATAATTAACTGGATCAGATTTATCACCTTTGCCCTTATAAATAGGGGTGACATGAGCGACACGCCATTCAGCAGGAACAGAGTTCACCGTGAGGGATAGTGTAAAGAGTTTTAATAAAGGGAGAGTTAATGCCGCACTACAGTTCTTAAGGAGTCTGTTAGGTATACCGTCTGGGCCAGAGGCACTTTTCACATCTAAGAGTTTGAGGCTTTGACGGACTTCAATAAAAGTGGGTAAGTACTCCTCCATCACTGGGGCCTGGGGAAGACTGGACGGGGCGAGGAGACCGACTTGGACGGAGTTAAAGTTCTTCACTAGGGAAATGTGATTCGCAACACCGTTTCAGACGTTACTATTCAACGGAAACACAATTGTTAAGATGTCTTGATGATTGGCTAGCACTAGACGACAAATGCGACGTAGATGCTTTTTCCTTCAATTTTGCCAAAGCATTTGACAAATGTTGTATATCAATAAAACAATAACTCTTGTGTAAACAAAGGCTGTAAAAAGCATCTTAGTACTGTATGTAAACAAAAGCTCTGGCTGCATCAAGGCACTTACTCTCGCGCTCTCACTAACGATGTAATACCTAAACTATCGGATTAATAAATACTTTTATACTTTTAAACTTACGAGTTATCTTGTTGTTATTCGGGGAATACACAACGTCAAAGTTCCACACGAACTTCTAAAATCAAAGTCTTACGGTATATGCACTCGAGTTCTCCGCTGCAAACACTCATTTCTGAGCTCGAGATTGCTCATGGTCATCTTGTTGTTAATCGGGGAATAGACAACAAATTGGCGACGGAGTCACCTTCAGGGGAAAGAACGAACGCTATTTAAAACCGCAATAAGTCGCGACATCATCATGGAAACAATTATGGGTGTGCGAATACCACTTTTTGAGTATCGAACCGGTTATCGAATAGTAAAACCTTTTCCTTACCAAATAACGAATCGAATAGTTTATTCCAAATCGAATACCGAATAGTTAGGCCTTGGTAAATTTTTAATTAACCGATTAATCGTGAATAGTTAATACACAGCAAGGAGAAAAAGATTTAGAAGCTCGACATCAGACTTGCATGTGATGCATCTCCAAACGGAATTCGGCATGTGATGCATCTCCAAAGAGAATTGTGCATGTGATGCATCTCCAAAGGGAATTGGGCATGTGATGCATCTCCAAAGGAAATTGGACATGTGATGCTTCTCCAAAGGGAAATGGGCATGTGATGCTTCTCCAAAGGCAATTGGGCATGTGATGCTTCTCCAAAGGGAATTGGGCATGTGATGCTTCTCCAAAGGCAATTGGGCATGTGATGCTTCTCCAAAGGGAATTGGGCATGTGATGCTTCTCCAAAGGGAATTGGGCATGTGATGCTTCTCCAAAGGGAATTGGGCATGTGATGCTTCTCCAAAAGGAATTGGGCATGTGATGCTTCTCCAAAAGGAATTGGGCATGTTTTGCTTCTCCAAAGGGAATTGGTCATGTGATGCATCTCCAAAGGGAATTGGAGCAGTCATTTCCCATGTCATAGACGGAACGCAAGTCCCAATTTCCTTCGCATCCAGAACATTGGCAACAGCAGAGAAAAATTATTCGCTGTTAGAACGAGAAGCGCTATCGATAATGTTTGGAGTAACGAAGTTTAGAGATTACCTCGTTAGTCGAAAATTTACGCTGGTAACGGACCATCAACCGCTTATATACCTATTATCAGGAGTTCGTATTAACCCCCCTTCGAGGGCGAAGTACGAAACTAGCCAGAAAGCTAATGGTAAAAATCGCGAACAAACAAGATTGTGTCGTTGCGCATAGAAAAGACTAGCCTAATGATGGACATACATACAACTTTACAGTAGATTGTAGTGGTATCTATGCCCCTTGGTTTTCGTTCCAAAATTTCCGTTGGCTGGGATCTCCGTCCTTAAGAAAAATGGCGACTATGGTGGACGTAGAAACACGACGGAACTCTTATATTAAAGATACTGGGAATAAATTTGTCCAAACCGTTTTAATTTACCACGGAATTCTCACTCACACATATCACAACAAAACACTAATGACGATCGTTTAAATGTTTTGTAGAAAAATAGAAACATCGGGTGGAAAAGATCGCCGCGAGCGTGGTACTATGCGATTACCTAGAAGAGAGAAGGGGAAGATAGGGGGGAGGAACGCTTGTCTGAAAACCTCTCGCTCTTGGATTCAGACTAGTTCAGTTCAGCCAAATAGTTCATTTTACCCTCCAAACTGGATTTTGTGGTCAGACATTTTTAAAAGTCCTAGCGCTGGCTGCGTACAAATCTAACCCGGGCCGTGCATTGTTTAAAACATGGATTACAATTCATAAACATAGTGGTTTTTGTTTATGTTTTTCTGGCGTAAGACCCTTATTATTTACAATTTTCAACAATCTCTCGCACTTTCGATCGCATTTTTTAGGAAAAGGAATAAAAAACACGCCTTTTATTTTCCTATTTGTCGTTTCACAGTTTTTGCAACACTTATATTTTCCCGTTTTGATAACTTGCTTATTTTACTTTACTATTTCCAAAAAAGAAGGAGACTTAAACTCAAATTTCATTAACTATTAGGTCAATATGGTTTGAAAATATTTTATAAAACCATACCTTTAAAAAATAAACAATATTCAAGCACCGAGGCCCGAGGGGAAGAGTTTTAGCTCAAAACGAAAACGCTAGCGCCAGACGCCAGTTCTATTTGATTCTATAAAATTTGGGTTTCCTAAATTGTGGATCTGAACTGAACTTGAGATTTCAGACTTCCTGTTTCGTCAAATGTCTACCTCCCCAGATTAAGGTTTCTTCCCCCTCTCAAGTAGGGAAGCGCATAGTCACACGAGCGCCCGTTAAAAATCTCCCGGACTTCCATTCTAGGGTACGATAGTTCTATATTTTCTTTGATAGAAACCATCGAAAAACTTCTTAGCCAAGGCTTAATTTCCACGGCACCGACAGAGACAGACGCGAGACATTTTCGCTCCCAAAATCACAAGATAAAAATAGTGCTAAAGCGGAAGTGTGGAAGTTAATGCACGTGGGCGGAAAAAAATTGGGGTAACTATTTCTTTGGGAGTAAAGCGGTGTATAAATCCGCTGAGCTTTATGGCGAAACTTTGTTGCTACGGCCTTTTTAACCAGTTTCGTACTTTCCCCCGAAGGGGGGTTATTATGAACTCCTGTTATTATCAGAGAAGAAACCAGTCCCTCAAATGGCTGCAGCAAGACTGCAAAGATGGGCTTTGATCTTATCAGCTTATCGATATACCATCGAGTACAAGAAAGGAATTCTGCACAGCAATGCGGACGCTCTTAGCCGTTTATCATTACCAGCGCCACTAGGAGAAGTCACACTTCCGGTTGAATCACTCCTTCTCATTCAACATCTCCAATCTGGTCCAATCACGTCGAGGAAACTACAAGAGATGAAGAACGATTACGTCCTTACAACAATCCTGCTACTGCTAAGAAATAGATGGCAATCTCAATACACCAAGGGAGAATTTGAAGTCTACTACAAACGCAAATCGGAACTATCAACTCTTGATAATCTCTTGTTAATGGGCAAAAGAGTCATCGTTCCAGAAGTCATACGGAAGATAATGCTTCAAAATCTAGATGAGACTCATCAAGGCGTTGTCAAAGTGAAAGCTGTAGCTCGCTCAACATTCTGGTGGCCCAATTCGGATAAAGATATAGAACACGCAGCACGAGGATGTGATGTATGTCAAGCATTGGCGCCAGATCCGAACAAGACTGTTATTCCGTGGCCAGTTCCTGCTCATCCTTGGTAGCGTGTTCACATGGATTTTGCCGGTCCTGTAGAAGGAAAATGCTATTCATTGTCATCGACGCTCATTCAAAATGGATAGAATGCGAAGTGGTTCCCTCAACGACAACAGAAGCAGTTATACGCTCATTGAGACCAATGATTGCTAGATTCGGAATCATGAATACGCTAGTCTCTGATAATGCCACTTGTTTCACCAGCTCTGACATCAACGCATTCACAAAACTACATGGGATTAATCACCTGACAATTTCTCCTCATCATCCCCAGTCCAATGGCCAGGCGGAAAGAAGAGTTGGCATCATCAAGGGGGCATTAAAGAAAATCTCTGACGGAACAAGCACCGAGACCGAAATACTAGAGGTCGGTCTCGAAATCTACAGACAGAACCCGTTAGAGGAAAGGCTAAGCAAGTTCCTAATGCGATATCGAAGAACACAGAAAATCACATGCCGAGTTACTAATGGGACTTAACATCATAACCACGCTTGATTTGTGTCATCCTCGATCAACTGTCTATGGTCGGTGCAACGAAGCTGACACGAAGAATCAAACGCAAAGATGTCTACGCTCGAAACTTCAGCAGATGTCCTAAATGGGTTCCAGACGTCATAACCAAATTAATAGACAACAACATGTACGAAGTTGAAATAGAAGGTCGCACCCAACGCAGACATGAAAACCAATTAAGAACGAAGCTCACGAGTCACGATAATGCCGTAGACGTCGCGGAAAATGATGCTATTGGAGACATTCATAATAAGAGACCATCAATACCTCAGATCCCTGACCAGCTGACAGCACCATTCCTGATAAACAAGCAACGGAAATAAACTGAACCTCAGCCACGGGTCAGCATACCTTCTATTCCGGAATCAAACCAGGAAGCGACACAACCTAATCAGTTATCAATGCAATCACCATCCTGCACGCTGATGGATCACAACACAGACTCAGAGTCAATCGAAGCTCAAGACGAAAATTCTGGTCTAGTCATTCAAAAGCCAGAAGTTATTCTAAAACCTTTGAGACGATCGACACGACCGAAGAAACCTATAGATAAATTAGGGCTCTGAACTAAGATGGGGTAGTGTTGTATATCAACAAAACAATAACTCTTGTGCAAACAAAAGCCGTAAAGAACATCTTGCATAAACTAAAGCTCTGGCTGAATCAAGGCACTCACTCTCGCGCTCTAACTAACGATGCCTAAACTATCGGATTAATAAACACTTTCATACTTTTAAACTTACGAGTTATCTTGTTGTTATTCGGGAATACACAACAACAAAGTTCCACACGAACTTCTAAAATCAAAGTCTTACGGCATATGCACTCGAGTTCTCCGCTGCATACACTCATTTCTGAGCTCGAGGTCGATCATGGTCATTTCTTCCTGCCCAGTTCTGTCAGGTGTTCCCAAAGGGTCTGTGTTTGGACCCCGTTGTTCATTATATACATTAATGACATAGGTGAGACACTCACCTCTACAAGTAAGCTATTTGCAAGTGTTCTCCTACTTTAACAAACTCTTGACCCACGAGAGCGACAGACTACACTGTTAAAAAATGTTGTCCAAAATTGGATGTAAATGGATCCAAACGGCTGACTCTGAGACAGCACAGTTTTTCGTCTATTTTTGGATAACGTAATTTGCGTCCAAAAAGGGACGGTCAAATGATAAGCCAGATTTGGAGTCTCATCCAAAATTGGATCCAAAATCATCTATTAAGGGATCAATTATTACCCAGAAATGGTCAGGATGTCATCCAATTTTTACGCAAGTGGGCAAAAATGTTCTAGTATCCTCCCAATATTGGACTAATTTCAAGCCAATATTGGACTAATATCAAGCTTATATTGGACTAATATCAAGCCAATATTGGACTAATATCAAGCCAATTTTGGACTAAATTCAAGCCAATATTGGAAAAATATCAAGCCAATATTGGACTAAATTCAAGACAAGATGGGACAAATTTCTAAACGATATTGGACTAATATCAAGCTCATATTGGGCTAACATCGAGCCCATATTGGAGTAATATCGAGCCCATATTGGTGTAATACCTAACCAACACTGGACAAATGTCGAAAAATAATTGGCTCATATGAAGTCAATATGGATGCTAGATTCTTTACTTCACCGAGTGATGTATGCTATGGAGAGGTTCTGTTCTCGACGTATCCATCTGTCTTTGTGTGTGCCTATCTGTCTGTCGTTACACCCCAAGAGATTGCTTTCGCAGATTCCTAATCTGAACAAAAGTGTTCTCAATTTCACAGTTCATGTGTTCAAAATTCACAGTTAGCGGAATTGTGGAATATTGGAAGTTACACTGACCACTATTCTCTTTTCTGTCGTCCCCAATCTAACTACACCATTTTCTGGTCTTTCAGACACTCGCGAAAGAGGCGTATTCTAGGAGTCAAACGTCAATAATAGCTAGGTTCAAATGATAATAGGGTAAACCTCTCTTAAAGCGATACAACTAAAAGTATGATAAGTAACTCTCGATAAAAATAAATAATATCGAATAATTTTAATAAAATATTTGAGAAAAACCTATCTTAACCAAAAAATCTGTAGTCAAAGTTTATATGGGACGAGTAAGGAAGATTGGGTCACTGGATACATTTCATAGTTTATATAAAGCGAGTAATTAAGACATGAAGCTCTTTCCAAATTTAATGTATGACGAGTATTGATATCGTTAGTTAATAAAAACGGAATAAAGAAGTTTTGAGGTAAATGACCAAAAGATGTTTCAAGCGTGACTCTCTGAAATATTGTAGGGCAGTATTTTTTTACCTCTCTGGGGGAAGGCTTTCTTGTCTGTGTTTTGTTTCAACTTCTGCAGTTGCTTATCAATAAAGAGAAATGATTGATGAGAAATAGGTAAATATTTATGTAGGAGATCCTCAAATATGATTTCGCTCTCCCTTTTTTACCTTAACCCTTTTATATACATTAACCCCTCTTTGTTCGAGTCTAGGGTGTTTATGTTGAGATATGGATGGGTTTCGCACCAAGAATCGAAGACATGCATTTTTGGATTAAAGCTACCATTTTTGGACCTTCACATCACTTCCCATCCAAATTTGGACTATTTGTGCAAATTTGGATAGTTTAAGCACCAAGAATCGAAAGCATCCATTTTTGGATTAAAACTACCATTTTTGGACCCTTACATCACTTGCCATCCAAATTTGGATTACTTTGTGCAAATTTGGACAGTCATTGGACTCATTTTTCTAACAGTGTAATATACTTCAGAATGACATAGACAAGATAGATGTCTGGGCGGGCATATGGAAGATGCCTTTAAATATGTCTAAAATTAAGGATCTTCGCATAACAAATAGGACCTGCAGGGAATCCTCCGTCCACGGGCCACTAAGCAAGGAGGACATTTCAGATCTAGTTTGCGTATTCAATCAGTTCGACTCTTAAAATAAACAGGCTCCTATGTGATTTAGGAAGGGAAAAGGGGTTGAACCGGAACTTGTTCCACGTACCGCAGCGCCATCTACCCTGAAATAGATTTAATCTGTGATTTTTGACTCGGTCTTTAGCTACAGTTTATATTAAGGGCCACCGTGCTTAGATATTTACATTTTTACTCAACAGTTAACTAGTTTAGGAGTTCAAGGTTTTGATTTAGCTTTATAATTAGAACTGGTGTATCTATATTTTCAATAATAGTCACAATTATAAACTATTGCATTTAAAAAGTAAACTTCCTTCTAAAACACCACACCAGTAGCGCGCCTTGAAGGAAAGAGCGATGGAGTGGTTACCCTCATACTTTTAACGTTGCCACCTACGGAACCGAAGTGCTCCGATCATCCTCAGCGTTTAGGTAGGGTCGTACTGTACGGAATCGTAAAGGACGCCCCATCGGCCTTAATCATGCAAATACAATGGCACTACGAGACAGCACTGAAGAATCGCCTACCGAAGGGTCGGGACGTGCAATAGGTACACTGGGAGAGTTTCAGTGCCGCAGGTAGGCCATCATCATTTCCACAAGCATCATTACCTGCCTTTCGCGGGTTACCGGATATTCAAAAATGGCCGCGTTTTCAAAAATATGTTTTCCAGCCTTACTCGTCATGTTAACGAAATGACGTGCTTCGGCCTTTTAAAAAAGTCTGCTAGAGGTGACAAAAGTAAAAACCGTTTACTAAGAGAGACGCTGGATAACAGAGCTGAAATGTCCTCTTAGTTTAGAGGCCTTTGTTCCGTCTACACCACAAGCGCCAGCGATATACCACGGGTGTCAAATGTATCTTGGCATTATCTTCAACTCTTTATTGGAATGTTGGAAACTACATACTGACACCATATCTGCTAAGGATACAGCAAGCAGCATTTTGATCGGTCGGTTTCAGTCACAATACTAATTCGCTCCTAAAATGACCCTCTTTAAAGCTCCATCATCTTTCAGACATTGTATTCTCTTCAAAACTCAGCCATGCATCAGTAACAGTCTATTCATCCCCAAGGATCTGACGGAAGCAAATTGAAGGTAACCCCCACAAAGACCTCATTCACGGAAAAACGCAAGGCTAAACTCACTCTTACCTCTCACTATTCGTGATTGGAACAATACGAGAGGCCAGTCTCTTTTCCCATAAAGATACTTTGAGCTTTTTTAAATGACTGTGATTACAAAGACTGTGTGATGCGCATAAAATTCTGTTTGCCAAGTAATGAATTGAAATTGACTTAATTACAACATCATGTGATTCTGGAGCTGCGCAATTCGGTCAAACATGTTCCAGACTCCAACGCCATGTCTCTGAACTCGGAGTGAAATGAAATTGCCACTGCCGAAGTCAATCGAGTGTGAAAAGTGACGTTCAACTGTACATAAGATGGCCCGTTAAGATCAGGAACGAACATTTGCAAAGTATCTTCTGTTTTTCAAAAACCGTATACTATACCGATGATACCCTATTTCAGAGTTGCGCAAAGTTTACCATCAAGAATGGCACATATATATGACCACAGCGAAAGAATTGTTTGAGGAAATCTAATCCCGTCAAAGAGCTAGTCAACATCAAGGCCTTATTCGTAAACCTTCACAGTGGATGTAACTTCATGAAATTGAGTTGAATGACATTCCAGTTTTTAGTGAGGACTAAGCAAGATGTCAGGGGAATTTTTATGAGTAATATTTGAGTACAGATGCGCCGAAACCTACGTCGCCTTGAATGTTGAAAAGCGCGACTCGTTTAATGTGTTTATGTGTAATTTCTCTAGATCGGAATTTCACCATTTAATACGTGCCAAATGGTATTGGAAAGGATTTTTTCTACCAATGGTGTTGTAATTGTAAAGGGGTTCGATACGAATTTTTTAAATATTTGGGAGCAACTGGACCGTAGCCCTTCCTCAGTCGTGCTAAATTAAAATGAAACCGTTTTACAGATTTGCTCTTTTTCTAAATAAAAAGGAAGATTACATTTCTACATTCAGTCAAAAGGATACTCCACTTTTTTCTTTTTTAATAGAAAGAACTTAATAAAATAATATATATATCAATCAAAACCATGTTCCTGTCTACAATATTAAACAATATACGAGAAATTAGGCTTAGCATAAGTTCATGAGATATGATCCATAAGTATGGCACTGGTTACTGAAAGATGAAGTGACGTAGGCGAAACGTCACATATTCTAGTAAAGCGACGCCTGGTGAGGCGTTGTCAAAGGCTTAGGTCAGACTAAATAAGAAGATGGACTGTAAAACCGAGTGTAGTCAATTCTGGCGTCGTTATTGAACTAGCTCTCAGAAAGTCTCTGGCATTATGAAGTATAGGAAGTGTCATACTTATGCAACATTATGGATTACGTAACGGCCACTACGTATTATAGTCTGTCAAACGAAAGAAGAGCCCTGAGAAATTTGTCCAAATTGGTGTCGCCACCATCGACCCCATAGTACTTCATCAACTTGTTTTGTTTTGTCAATAGTCGTCTGTAATAAAGTCTGCGATAAACAGATAGGCTTAATCGCAATAGAACCAATACATTTTGCAATATATATTTAATATGTTTATGTTTCATGGTTTTTTACGATCATCGAGTATTAGAGAATATAAAACAAAATTAACGACAAAACACCAGTTTTATCTTTGTTGAACTAGTATTGCAATATATTTTAATGACATAAGTTAAAGTACTTGTCCATAAGTAGTTCAGCATCAAAGCGTCTTCAGTCCAAGTCTTCATCAGAGTCTTCGCTGTCTTCTTGCATATTCATTTTAAGAGGTTCAATTGTGGTTTCGATGATGGAATCTTTTTCCCAATACTCATGCATTATATTCTTGACGTAAACTTTATGAAATAATAAAGCGTCACAAGTCCAGAACCCTGAAGTACGAAATTGACGAGGTTTGTAAAAGTAGAGGTCACGCGGTAGTGAGGATTCCACCGTACCATTGCCAGTTTAACCCGATTGAACTAATATGGGCACAAGTGAAGAACGACGTTACGAAGCAGAATTCTGGTTTCAAAATCTCGACGGTCAAAGATGCAACACTGAGGGCCATTGAACGTGTGACGCCAGAGAATTGGCGTAAGGCAATAGAGCACGTCGAGAATATAATGCATGAGTATTGGGAAAAAGATCCCATCATCGAAACCACAATTGAACCTCTTAAAATCAATATGCAAGAAGACAGCGAAGACTCTGATGAAGACGTGGACTGAAGACGCTTTGATGCTGAACTACTTATGGACAAGTACTTTAACTTAAAATATATTGCAATGCTAGTTCAACAAAGATAAAACTGGTGTCTTGTCGTTAATTTTGTTTTATATTCTTTAATACTCGATGATCGTAAAAAACCATGAAACATATACATTTTAAATATATATTGCAAAATGTATTGGTTCTATTGCGATTAAGCCTATCTGTTTATAGCAGACTATATTACAGACGGCTATTGACAAATCAAAACAAGTTGATAAAGTACTATGGGGTCGATGGTGGCGACACCAATTTGGACAAATTTCTCAGGGCTCTTCTTTCGTTTGACAGACTATAGACTTCTCCGCAAAGTACTGGGAGTACCTCTATTGGATGACTAGTACCACCTGACGGATTCGTCAAATAGGGGCTTCTCGGTGAAGCGCAGTGTCTATTACTGAAACTTGTTTGTATTCTCTTTAATATTTTAGATAGAAAATGGCTACAATTGACATATTCATTCATTTATACGCTCTTTTGGCTAAAAAAGAAAAAAATTATAGCCCCAATAAAATCCCTTTAGAAAAGGTACGTTTCCCGTTTACTGCTCCTTCTTTGGTTTCTTGCATATAAACGCCACGACGATCGCAGCAGATGGTATGAATCAAAATTGCGCCGAGTATGCGTAAACACTACTCAATTAATTATTAAGCATTGTTTAAATATATACGTATTGACGAATAATTAGTTTTTGGTCAATACCATTAAATTTTAAGACAAACTTATTCTTTTAAGTAAACAATAGCATATCGTGTTCGGAGTTCTTGTTTATGAAGGTACTTCCGCAAAACAAAGACTTTCTTTCGACAACCCATATACGTTGTTCTTTCCTGTGCCCGGGAAATGAAACATTTTTACAGGCTTTTGATCCATTTCTTATATAATTTCGCCTACTATTTATACATTTTATCTCATCCAAACTGTAAATCGATGCAGTTACAAAATGCAGTTTTTCCAGAATTCATATTCACCTTTATGAACAAGCGTTTAAAGTTTCAGCGGGATTTGTGTCTCCTATTTCGAAGTGCACAATCAGTTGTATTTTTTTCTTTATGGAATATTACTTTCAACGTTTGTTGTTCTAACACTATTCATATTAATAAAATCTACATATTTTCATAGTTAAATTTCGTAAATATCATCTGAGAATACAAATTTACCACTAATTTGTCAATAAAAAATTCTATTTTCAACTTTACCTGACCTTGAAGTCTACCTTCTATTGGAGATCTTCGTTATTTATTATTCTTATCATTAAAATTTTTATCCATGTGCATATGTATAATATATAATTTTCTCTGTTCACACCTTTCACCAGTGTAAGCATAAATGTAGATTTAACAACAATATAATAGTTCAAGCTTTATCGCACGAAGGGACGTCCGAACTAAGTGTCCGAATTAAAAACCTTTATGTACTATAGTACATAAAGGTCCAGTATGAACAGCATACCTTATGAGCGTTATCATCTCTGTTCAGCAATTTCAATTCAAAAAATATGAAAACTAAATAGACAGGGACCAAAGTTTTGTTGTTTCGATATTTGCTTATGTTTTAAACGAAAAATGTGTGACTTTAATCGTAAATCATTACTATGACTATAGGTTTGATTTTGCACTTGCCAATGCTGTGTCGCAGATAAGTGTTCGTTAATCTTACCAGACGACGGAAGGCGGGCCATTAAAAGGTGCTTGAAATATTTGGGACCATTTCAATATGTAAAAATGTAAGGTTATTAATAGCAACCACGGCCAAATAGTTTTGGTTTTGCGACCAATTATAACTCCTAGAAATAGCAATGCAGAATTCGGAGGAAGCAATGTGAGATAATAATTGATTAGACAAAAGAAAAAATTTCAAATGTAGCCTAAGGAATCCAAATATCACGCGAGAGTGAAAATAAAATTATCGAAAGGAATCGCCGCCAAATTCATTTATACATCCTATTTCCTTTTCAGTTTTTAAAATCACGTATTGTTTAGAAAGGTAATCCGAAGAAGAAAAAAAACAGATCTTTTCAATCTCAATTTTTATCGAGGCATAGTTCCTCTAAAGCGTTTCATTTTTCCAACACTTGGCGGCACCACCTTACGGAAAATAAGTTTTAGGCGGTGTATTTATCTAATTTTCAACTAAGAGCCACAAATTCCACCCTCTCTTTTCGGCGATTAAATAGTACAAGAAAAAATGGACAGCTTTCCCTGTTAAATTTCACCTGGCTTCATAAAGCGTGAAGGAGGGGGTAAGGGGGGTTTAAAATGGCCGATCATGGGGTGCGTTGAAATAAGACGTCCAAAGAGAGAAAAAAAAACCAAAAAACGCTGGAAGGAACAAGGTTATTCGCGTCGGCCGATCTAGGTCTAGAGCAGCGTTCCTCATGTAGGTCATTCATTCCGCTCGAAGGGAGCGCGTATTTAAAAGCTGATGGTTTCCCTCGAATCACGGCACACTCACATCAGCATTCAATCGGGAATAGCGCGACAACTCCTTCTCTATTTGGAATATTATTGTAGTTTTTTATTCGACTAGCAAACAGGTAAGCCAAGCTTAATTTGAGAGAGAAAACGCGAATTGCGCGGAGAAATTTGTTGAATGTTTCGGAAAGCATTTAATTAATATATTTGAGGATAGACAGTATCTCTCCCCCCTCAAAGAAATATTTAAACTCACCCCCTGCTCCCAAAATTGAGACTGAGAAAACTCCGCCTTCGTTTAGATTTAAACCGAAATAAGGCCATAGCGTTTTCTTACTATCCCCTTAGATTTCTCCCCTTAATCTTTCTCACAACTTCAGCCCTATATAAACTCAGTAACCTGTTAAATCTGTTCAGTATCTATCTGGTCCACAAGAAGGGCCTGATACATTTAGTTTTTCGTTCACTCGAGATAGAACAGGTACACAGAGTAAAATATTTGATGGCTATATGTATATAATTATAAATCGAGCTTTCACTTTATATAGAAATATCTTTATTTAAAACTAATATCTTCACTCGCTTTTTTATTCTTTAGGTTCTTCACAGACCTGAGTCGATCAAAAAAATGCAGATTAGACCCGTGCAGCTTTGCCTAGTGGCTGTGGTCACGTTATTAGTACCTTACGCATCCGCGGGAGGATGGTGGCCCGAGCCAATAATTAAGGTCATCCACAAGGAGGTGCCAGTCATTCACAAGGTGCCAGTACCCAAGGCGGTACCCATTCCAAAGCCATACCCAGTACCCAAGGCCGTTCACGTTCCTCACCCGGTGCACATTCCCGTTAAAGTGCCCATTGTGAAAACCATTCCCAAGATCATCACCATCCATAAGGCTATCCCGGTGCCCAAATTCGTCGCCGTCCCAAAAATCGTCCACTTTGGAGTACCCTATCCAGTTATTAAGAAGCATCCAGTGCCCATCTACAAGCCGTACAAGGTGCCCAAGATCGTCCACGTTCCTTATCCCGTAAAGGTTCCACGTATCGTCCCATACCCAGTCCACAAGATCATCCACATTCCCAAGCCATTCCATGTCCCAGTTAAAGTACCAATCGTCAAGGAAGTCATCGTTAAAAAGCCAATAGAAGTACCAGTTCCGTAAGTACATTTATCTTAATATTTTAACCCTACTCATCTAAGTATTATTCATATTCTAATCAACCGCTAACAAAACCTATCTTTTAAAGTTCATTAACCTTATTTGCTGTCTTATTTCTCTATATTTCAATTGTTAGAGTCTACATTAAGAAGCCAGTCGTTGCCCATATTAGCCACGGAGGCAAGAGCGGTTACAGCAGTCACGGAGGTTTTGCCGGAGGTTTCGGTGGAGGTTACGGAGGTGGTTACGGTGGTGGAAAGAGTATCGGAGGAGGTGGTGGTGGAGGTCACGGAGGATGGGACTTCAAGCGCAAGAGCGACGACACCGATCACGCTGAATTCGTCGATTCTCCAATCGAAGCTGAAAAGAAGGCTCAACAAGCTAAACCCTAAATGGACTTTTATAAATACGCTCTAAATTAAATTTGTGAGAATACCGTACGACTAAAAACACTCCCTTCTCATCCTTCTTTGAAAAAAAAACAATGGAGAAATTTGCCCGTCGAGAAGTCAGTCGGTCATTAACCTCGACTTCTTCATGGTATAAAAACTATAAAACAGATAAAGGTCCGTCGAGGAAGGAGCGTAGAGACAAATAAATTGGAATGTCACAGTGCCCCAGTTCTCAAGGCGATTATAATCCTAAATATCTTTAATAACCCGCAAAAACTTAAGATTTTAGTATTGCGAAGAAATTAATTTTAAAATACTCAGACAAAATTATGTTTTTAGAGAAAGAACACCAGTTTTCTCGTCTCTACGCGAAAAACCTAAAACGTCCTTCCCGAAATTGTAAATATTGTAATTTTTGACTATTTTTAAAATATTTGTTAATAATGATGTCTATATTTTTGCTACGCAAAGCCATTATTATTAATGATACAAATGTATTATTATTAAAATTGCAAAAATATTGACAAATGAATTTCACTAAATAGTGTACATTATTATTTTAGAACTTTAAAACAACAAAAAAGCAAAATTTAAAAAAATTCGAATTAGAAACGCCATAACCCCCGCGCCTTAAAATTGATTTAATAATTTATTAAATTTAGGATATTTGAATTTGGGTAGTCTATAATTTTCGGGGGTTTATGTAATGGACTTTAATGATGATTTTAAGGCTTTTTTGCTTTTATTACTTTTAAAACTCGATTTTACTAGCATATTATTTCATTTTCAAAATTGGAGTGAAAAAATGGTGTGATAAACATTTTAAACTTTCCTCTCAGGGTTTCTTGAAAATCATCAAACATTGCTTCTGTTTGTCTTAAAAAACTATTTGTTTCTATAACAAGAAGAAATAATACTAAATCAGAACAAAAACGGAAATTGAATAGAAAATTTTGTAAAAATTGAACGAGATTAATGAAATGTTTGCAAATAAATTATATATTTTTCATGATAAAAAGTGACAGAATTAGAAGAATTTATTTAGTTATGGATTCACTTTTCACCTAAATACTTCGAACGGTACCTTTTGCACCTAGAAGAAAATATTGAGGCTATTAACGTTTTTTTATTACGAATAGTTTTTTCCTCAGCAATTTTTGAAAACGATTTTTTCAATTGACTTTTTCCTTAAACCATATTATTGACTGAGATTATCTAGTTCAGCGTTTAAAGATTTCTTGAATAACGGACCAAAATTAGAGCTCGAGGCCCTCCGTCCATGCACGGTTTGTAGAGCTTAATCGAGGGCGCTTTTCAAGAGATATTTAAAAATATATAAAACTAGTTTTCCTCTTCAAATCCCTTATACATAGCTTAAAAATGCAAGGCGCGTACCTATTTTTATCGAGATAAATGTTTTAGTCAAAGTTGTTCCTCTTCTATTTATTATTATTAAATAGAAGGCACCGTATTTCCCAATTATCCGCGGGGTGGTTTTTCTTCAAAGCGTTTTAGTGGTACTTATTTACTAACCCAGTTTCTGTCCGCTGACCCTCATTTCTATCGCTCCCAAAATTTGTATGTAGAACAAAAATTTCGCTCCAACAAGGAAACGTTTTTCGGGAAATAAAACATTCCACGTAAAGAAAGCACCACCATATCCTCCTTTTTACCCCTCACCACATTTAGTTATATCTCTCTATTAAAGAGAGCCAAAGAAAATATTTAATACTAATAGTCACTACACAAAAGCATTCAGGCCAGAAGAAAAAGTTTTTATGAAACGAAACTTTAATTAATGTACGTCTCTTTGGTCAGTTTCAACTCAAAGGAAGGCAAAGATAACGTAATTTTGTCGCTAAGTGAATGTCATTCTTAGATATAAGTGGTTTAATTTGAAAAACATTACATTTTCGTTGTAATTGCAGGGAAAGGATAAAAATAACGCTGGATAAGCGAAGCATGCGGTTTCAAGAAAAAATACTATATACCAGCAGGGATAGATTTAATTTTAGAAGTAGGAATGGAGAACGGTTAGTATTAACTTCAGTCTCAGATTCAGCCCAGTAAAAAACCCCTCCCTCCAACACGTAACGAAAAGTTTAAATTATATTATTGGCTCACTTTGACTACGTTTTGACGACGTTGCTGACGCGGACTGCGAAAAATACGTAATTCCTTTTTACCTCTGTCGCTATGACCATCCTCTTCTTTCATACCCCTCCGTCCCGTAGAAGGGGGTCCGGGATTTTGACGCGCGCCCAGATTACTCTGCTCTCCATTCCTACTTCTAAAATTAAATCTATCCCTGATACCAGAAAATATTTGAAAGTTTAGCAAGTTTACATTTTTTCTCCATTACAATAAAAGATGGCTCACAATACCTGCGCGACGGTGGAGAATTTTTTAAAAATTTACTTTCAAACATAGTACATTTAACCCACATTGTGAATCTGAAAACTAAATATATTCCTCATTCAATATAAACAAATTTTAAAATATAATTACCTTGTCTTAATCTATCAAAGTAACAAACCAAAGTAATAATCAGAATAAACAATTCTAAAAGTGTAAAAGTTATTTCATCTTCAAGTTAATGATACTGTAGGAAACAACTACAAAAAAAAGCTGCACTATCGAACTAGCCTATCAAAGAGATTTTTGGGTATAAGAGCACGATAGACGTATATTCATTTTACGAAAAAGTAATTTCTTGAGGATACAAACACGCTCAAAGCTTAGGAATGAGATAGTAGACAATAGGGTACTAAATACGTACCGTAAAAATTGGGACTTTTCTGCGGAACAGAACACAGACTATCGTCGACTCGTTGATGAACTCGTAAATGATGCAAGGCAATGGTTGCGTTCCCCGCTACTTTCGCCCACACTACGAGAGGTAGAAATTTATTTAAAGTGCATGAAAGGGAGGGTGAAAAAGAAAATTAAGTGATTTTTATTGATTCTTCTACTAATTATAAGACAGTAGTCTGCATGAAGAAACATTCAGGAAATACCTCAGAATGATTTTAAAATTCAAATTAGGTTCAGATTTTAAGGATAATTTGAAATAATCTCCTCCGACCAATCACATAACGCCCTACCTATTTGATAACAAAATTCTCGTGGCACGCTCCATGTCACGTGCCACGATTGTCACATCGCGCGCAAATTTTATCAAATCTCGCGATAAATTTCATTCGACACGGAGTGTGCCACGAGAATTTTATTAATGAAATGGCCGGGCGTAACGCGATTGGTCAGAGTTATTTATTTCAAATTATCAATGAAATTTCAAACTAATTGCAATTTTAAAATCATTATGTGTTATTTCTTGTATGTTTCACTATACAGATTGGTCTTATAATTAGTAAAAGAATCGATCAAAAATCACTTAATTTTCCACTTTACCCTCCCATTAAGAGATCCAATTACTGTTTTTGTTGCTACGTCTTGAAATTAATAACTAAATTATGACCTTTTTACTTCTCCGAGTGACGTATGTCTGTTTGTATTTCTGTTTGACTGTCTGTCAGTTGTTCGATGCGTTCGCACTTTGCAAATCCTAGAAAAAGCGTTCACAAGTCACAGAAATAAGAAAATCATATTTTAGTACGTTAGCCATTTTTCTTAATCATCAATCCACATTTGTACTAGACACTATTAATTCATCTGCCTGTACACCCTTTAACTCCATCATCCTGCGATCTTTCATCTATTCTACATAGACAAAACCTGTACTCTAAAATTATTATTATAGTACATTTATATGTTATTGTAATTACTTACTTGCCTTATGTAGTATCTATATTTAAAGCCCAAAATATAAGAGAATAAGGCCGATAGATGGCGAGCGCGAGTTTTGAAATTATAAGCCACTCCCATCAAAACATACAAAGTAGCCGAGGATGGGTAGGGAATTTGCTACATTCAACGTTCTTCTTAAAATAAATCCGTTTTTGCTATTGGCAGAAGTAATATAAGAAACCTACCTACGGGAGGGAAGTATACAAGACGCCATAGGCATAACGGTAAAACACGCGAGACATCCTCGAACCGCCAAATACCATATTCAGACACTATTGCTCATGGACAAGGTACGGTAGATCAACGATATGGTCGTTGGAAAGAGGAAAAAGCCCTTCAAACTAGAGTAGTCTGCTTAGCCGTCTGTCGTAAAGAAATAGAAGATTCCTGATTTTGGTAGTAAATATTCACATACGGTTATTTCGAAACGAAAATACCTATGAAAATCCTATAATCGAGTCACTGCCTGTTTATTAATGATTGATTATCATCAAAATCTAAAAATGCTGCATGAATTATTTCATAGGAAAGGTTTAAAATGACAATGAGTCTGTGAAATTGACTTAACTTAAGCAGCCGACGCAATCGCTAGATCAGAGAATGTATTCCTACGCTCTACGCGGCGCGGCCCTATTTTTTAAACTTTGTTTACGGCCGTATAAGTGCGCGGGAACATTCGCGGTACAAGGATGTATCGGGAAAAATTCGCCTTTGTATACTTTCCTCCCGAAGGGAGGTTTCTTATATTACTTTTGCTATTAGGGATCTGTCGCCATGCATACCGTAAATTCCCCAAAGTCATAAAAGAAGAGCACGCTAGAAGTCAAACGTCAATAATAGCTATATAGGTTTCAAATGGTTTTAGGAATAACGTTTCTTAAAACGATTAAACTAGAATTAAAGGTAACTATTGGTGATTAAAAATTCAAAATAATTAATAATAATTATATTTAAATAACCTCGTTCTTCGTAACTTCACCCGTCAAAGTATATTTAGAACGAGTAATGATATCGCTGCCACGAAAATTTAATAAAAACAGAGTAGAGAAGTCAACTTAGAGTAAATGAAAATGAAGGGTGGTTTTTCATAATATAATAATATCAACAATAAAAGCTACAGCGCGACACGCCCAAAACTTATTTAACGAACTGTTTAGATGCAAAGTATAAGCTGTCATATTTCTTTATAAAGAATACAGCTTCTACTCCTTGTTTTTACTATGTGTTAGTGTGTAAAGAAATCATACAAAACCTTAATATTTTCTTTTTTCAAAATATTAAATGAGAATATGGCAAACAATTTTAGGCATTTCGATGCTTTTAGTAGTTGCGTAGCTATAAAGCTCGATCCAATTCGATATTTCAAGAACATTCTTTGATATTAATATTTGAAATAGGAAACGAGAAAACTTAGCGCTACTATATTTACTTATAGTCTAAACGGAGATCTCCACGATGTTCCATGTAACGGAAACGAATGCTTAAATTCAAACCTTCCATAAAGGTTTCAACGGTTTGGATTCGAACGAATAGTCAGTATTACAATTAATAGTGTTTGGTTATTAAATAGGCGCAAAGGTATAGGACTGATCATGCAATAGCGTGCAATGATTCGTACACATTCTTTTTGTGTGTGGCTAGAGACAATTCTTCTTTAGTATGGGCAACAGTTGGCAATCATATTGGCAAACTAAGAGGTTTAACGAGAGAATAATGTTTAAACGACAACCACGCTATGAATTGGAACTTCATCAAACGCTTGAGTATTTCAGTATTTTAATTTTAACGCGCGAAGTTGCTGATCAAGAAATAGCAATAATTGCATATTCAGGTAATTAAGTGACTAATATGAGAGCTAATGTTTTGGTTTCCCTGCTTATTTATAATTCCTCGCTTTCATTTAGCTTTGCTTCTCTGTCTGTCTGCATCAAAACTTGTAACACATTTTTGACCCACTTCTGCCGAAACCATTTCTCCCAAATTAGGTGTACAAATTTGTAGAGTATAAAAATGTACATTAGTTTTTTAGTTGGTTTTTATCTAAACTCACACCTATTTTTTATAGACTAAGTAACATATATAATCTATCCTCTGTATTAAAAACGTGTCATTATCCTGGCAGCCATAGTAACATGTATCACGGTGTTAAACAATAAAGATAACAGTTCGTACCGACGACCCAGTAGTTAATTCATTCAAAGCCTAGTCGAACCCCAACAAAATTCAATTGAGATAAAATTTTAAAACTCAACATAGACAACTGTAAAATATTTGCAGTTCTTGATAATCTTCTCGGCTTCTCGGCATCGCAAATATTTATTAAGGCAAACAAGTCACGTAAAAACAATTTACGTATTAGCTAGGTGTGGTTGGGGGTGAGGAGGCGTGTTAGCTTCGTAAGTGGTAATGTAGTACAGTATTCATGTTTTCTAACTCGCTAAGGCAATATTAGAGATGAGTTAAATTAAGTTCTTACCACATCTAGCTAAAAAGTTATTTTCGTCTATACAGCCTCCACAGACCATCCACAAGCGCACAAACATACACACTCACAGATCATAGTTCGTAACAACTAGATATATATATACACACTTTGAAGGGTCAGGAGAAGTTTTCAACTACAACTGTAAATAAATACAGCAACCCATCATTTACACATAGTGCCCTTTCCCTATGAAAAGAAATCTCTTATTCTAGCTACCTATTAAAGAGAAAATACTTTAATTTGAGACGCTCTACAATAAATCCGTTTCGATACCGCCGTCAATCAAATTAACCCTAAACTTGAGAGAGAGTGAACACTTTTTACGATGCCAATCTTATTTCTTTCCCAATTCTTTCAAGAGCCGAAAGAGGATCTTTTCTTAATTTTACTAGTGTCCAGAAAAACTTGTTTTACGTCCATCCGAAGTCGGAAAATTGATGTCAACTCATACCATAGAGCTAATGTGTTTCCTTTCGCAATTCCTTTACAATACGATTTCTAAGGTGGTTGTGGAACTTGCCTTAATCGGTTTCTATCCACGCTTGTTTTTCTTGTGGCCGGGCTACCAACTCACATGCACACACACCTCGACAAACCCCCTTCGCAATGCTAGGTGTGATTAGCAAAAACCAGCTAGGGGAAGGGTTGACACGAAATTCAGCTAACAAAAAAATCAGGAATACATAGATTTAAGCTTCAAGAATATGCTTGCCTTCCAAACTACATATATACATATAAAGAAAAAGTGCATCATTAAAAGATTTTTAAGTAAGTTCTATAAATTCTATTATTTTTCTCATTATATCCACAAGAATGAAATAGTATTACCTGCAACATAATATTATAGTTTTGATAAAGGAGGAGGTACACTTCGCAAGCCACCTTGTTGATTTTTAAGTTTTTTTTTTGTGGGGTATATGAATTGTAAGAATAATTTAGATTTCTGGTCTTGTTAATTCCAAATTCAAAACATAGTTTTAAAAATAAATATGTGCCAAATCATCTCGTGAAGCTAAATTAAAGTTTTATCCGAAAAATTGTTTTCGTTTCGTATTGATCCTAGAAATATTTAGTTCAATATACATCATTTTAAGGTTAAATTTTAAGCTTGAGCCACCACTCGCTAAAATGCTTTCGAATTTTATAGCCCTTAGATTTTTCTTTTTTAGTCATATGGTAACGAAGGAGATATTAGTTGGAACCGAACGGTAGTTGTAGTAGTAGAAATAGAGTCGTTTTACATTGCACTGTAGTAAATTTATCTGTACAAAAGGTTAGTTTCTACCAGAAAATGTTAAAAGTTATAACTATTGACATAAGTGGATCATATTACAGCTCCCTTTAAGTATTGGACGTAGGTTATGCTTTTGTAAACAGCGCTTTCTTTCAAGACATCCAAGCCCGCCATCTATAGCTCAGTTTTGCAAGTTTAACTTTCCCTTTTAACTCAAATCTGGAGGTGATGTTTGATGGTAATGGCTGTCAGACCGCCGTCAGGGTCGTGATTAGGGTTTAGTTTGTTATGGCGTTATAAAGTACAGCAAAAATTGGTCAGCCTTGAAAACGAAAACACACTTCTATCTTGACGCTGTGCTGCACATTACCTTTACTAGCTAGAAAATTGGTTCAACTACCCCCGGTAAAAACCTTTAAATCAGTGCAAACTCAGTGCTGTATTAAGAATTATTAATAATGTTCTGGTGTGATGAAGGATATTTTGATCATTTGATTTCAAATAGATTTCCGTTTCAATACACTCGTTTAAAAAAGCGGAAGTACAAATATAACGCGTTTACTTTAAAATCCAAAAAAGAGCTCGGCATTTTCTCCATTATCCACGTTATCTTTATCCATACTCAAAATTTATCCACAGAACTTGCATGTAAAATCGTATTATATCCACAACTTTGTTTATAAATAATCAGTTATCCACTAATTTGTGGATAATGGATAGAAAATTCCGAACTCTAGAACTGCTGCTATCATCCTCACAACCCAACAGTAGGTACGGGACCACTTGTTTCCATCCACGCTCTCCCCTCTCAAACCTTCCCTCATTGGCTACCAATTGCTTCCGCTTGATTGTCTCACTTAAAATTTCTTTCGCGCCAAAATCATTCCTCTGGTTTAGTTCACAAATTCGCCGATACGTTTCGCATATACCCTTTTCCCTTCAGTGGCGGGAGAAAATGCTGATGCACAGCGATGTTACATCGTCCAGTACTTCTTATATGGAGCTTTAATATGATCCACTTATGCTATTGGAAGTGAGGGAATAGCTTTTACCAATAGAAAATTAATAGAATTTTTAATTTCAACTTTCATATTGAAGAAATGATTAGGCACTACTAAAGAAGATAAATTTTCAATAGAAGTAATTCAACCAAGACCAACTCTACAAGATGACCCAAGGGCTGGGCCATAATAGTAGCCACATCGTTATCAACTTCATTAGAAAATATTTGAGAGGGATAGAACAATTTTAACTAAAAGCGATTCGTATACTTTTTATTTTGAAATCGATTGTAATTCTAATATCGTTTCTTCCTATTTTCTTAATTTTTTTGTATCTTCTCGATGGGCAAGTTACCTTTAACTGCGATTACGAGTACGTTAACACACGCACCGAAATAATTACTTTTCAACATAGACTTATGCCGGCACATACTCATATATCATCTTATAAACATTTCAGATGGACTTAATGCCCAGAAGCGTTTGAAAGAGAATGAATTTGGTAAAATATTCAATTTGATTTTTATTATGGCTTCTAGGTGTGACAAATTTTAAAGAGAGTATTAAATTTTCCATTAGCTATAAAAGACATACAGTTTCCCATTAGATACATAACTTCTTCCTTTTCACTTTCCCTTTAAAAAGACGAACGAATACAACATCTTCATACCAGGTAGCCTCATTGTTAGATGGATTACATCAAACGAACGATGTGACTAAAAATGGAAACGGAAGTCCAATTCTAAAGCTTCATAACAGACTTTTGCAAACTAAAATCTGGTTAAGGGCTTATAAGGAATAATAGTCATTATTGAAATTATGGTTTGTCTTCATAAGAAGTAAATCATGGTTAATTTTCAAGGAATGTTAATATTTAGTGTTCACCAGATGTAAATTATGGTAACTTTTCACCAGAAGTATATTATGGTTAATTTTGACCAAGAGTAAACTTTGCTTTATTTTCACCAAAAATAAAATATGGTTAATTTTCACCAAAAGTAAAATATGGTTAATTTTCACCAAAAGTAAAATATGGTTAATTTTTACCAAAAGTAAAATATGCTCAATTTTCACCAAAATTAAAATATAGTTAATTTTCACCAAAAGTAAAATATGGTTAATTTTCACCAAAAGTAAAATATGGTTAATTTCCACCAAAAGTAAAATATGGCTAATTTTCACCAAAAGTAAAATATGGCAAATTTTCACCAAAATTAAAATATGCTCAATTTTCACCAAAAGTAAAATATGCTTAATTTTCACCAAAAGTATATCAATTTGAGTTACAATTATATCTTTAATATTCCATTGTATATAAGGTTCATTGAAGAAATGGTTAGGTTTCATCAGATGATTAACCCGCAACGATGAAAGCGATCGGCTGCAATTGATAATGCTTTGAAAGACAGTTAGTTGAATTCATTGAATTAAAATCCGTTGAAACAACTGTAGTTCCATTCGAAGTCAGTTAATTGAATTCAAATCCGTTGAAACAACTGTAGTTCCATTCGAAGTCAGTTAATTGAATTCAAATCCGTTGAAACAATTGTAGTTCCATTCGAAGTCAGTTAATTGAATTCAAATCCGTTGAAACAATTGTAATTCCATTCGAAGTCAGTTAATTGAATTCAAATCCGTTGAAACAATTGTAATTCCATTCGAAGTCAGTTAATTGAATTCAAATCCGTTGAAACAATTGTAGTTCCATTCGAAGTCAGTTAATTGAATTCAAATCCGTTGAAACAATTGTAGTTCCATTCGAAGTCAGTTAATTGAATTCAAATCCGTTGAAACAACTAGTTCTATTCGAAGTCAGTTAATTGAATTCAAATCCGTTGAAACAATTGTAGTTCTATTCAAAGTCAATTTTTTTGAACTAATTATAGTTTCATTCGAAGTCAATTAATTTATGAAGTTGTTGTTCCATTCGAAGTCAATTAATTTATGAAGTTAATGTTCCATTCGAAGTCAATTAATTTATGAAGTTAATGTTCCATTCGAAGTCAATTAATTTATGTAGTTGTTGTTCCATTCGAAGTAAATTAATTGAAGCAGTTGTAGTTCCTTCGAAATAAATTAATTGTAGCAATTGTAGTTTCATTTGAAGTAATTTAATTGTAGTAAGAATATTTTTGCAATAAAAGTAAATTAATTTAAGTAAGGATACTTTTCACTAAAAGTAAATTAATTGAAGAAATTATACTTTTCACTAAAAGAACATTATTTGAAGTAATTTTAATTTCATTAAAGCACATTAATTGAAATTAGGATACTTTTCACTAAAAGAAAATAAATTGAAATTAGGATACTTTTCACTAAAAGAAAATAAATTGAAATAAGGATAGTTTCCACTAAAAGTGAATTAATTGAAATACACATAGCTTAGAACAGAATAAACTGATTGATACAACTGCTCGAATGTCTTTATATTATTATGCGCCAAAAATTATTATTTTCAGAACTTTCGGATATGATGGTTATTAAAAGCTTGTCTGAGTTGGGCCGAGGTATAGTTAAAACAGACTAGAGAGTAAATACGCTTCACTTGATTATTTTGCAACGCACTTCTCACCTAGACCTGGTTTACATAAATAAAACCGTATTTATATTAATACGTTTGGTTCGATTAAAATATTTTGATGTGGTACATCATCTTAAGGTAAAATACAAGTACTCTAAAAATATAGATTAAATATATAAAATCTCATATTGCATAATTATACCACAATACTTCATTAGCGCGACGCCACTACGAAATCATCGAATCACAATATAAACCCACAACTCCAAGGAGTCAGATCCTTCTTTTTTCCATAGACTGAAAGTTTTGACGTAGAATTTCAAGAGATTCCTAATCGATCTCGCTCGAGAAACGAGATAAACATAAACTTTCATCCATTACTTAGGCGGAGTTAATCCAATAAAAGTAATACAGGTCAAAGCGACAGAGGTAAAAAGAAATTACGTATTTTTCGCCGTCCCCGTCAGCAATGTCATCAAAACGTAGTTTAAGTGTTGGAGGGAGAGGCTCTATACTGGGCTATGAGTTGGACTGAAGTAAATACTGACCGTTCTCCATTCCTACTTCTAAAATTAAATCTATCCCTGACTCTGCACTATATTCTTTCGTTATGTTCAATCTTGCTTAGAATTGTCATCCTAATTTGAAATGAAAACTGAAAATCACGTGGGATATTTCTCGCTTCAAATTTTATAGACCTTTTGCAGTACGCTTTTTGCAGTCGATATTATCAATGGTCCCCGCGGTTCCGTTAAAATTCGATTGGCTAATTACTCTAAAATTCCCTGTACAAAAAAAACGGGCAATTGACAGCTGTAGATATAGAATTGGAATATATCATGCGATACTACAATTACTACTTATACTATCACGCACGCTAAAATTTAAGATGAACGTATATGATATTTTGATACGCGAAGATTACGTGGGAGGACGTTTCGCTCTTCAGGACATTTCAGTGTCTGAGCTCTGCGGTGCATGACGATTGGGTGCTGTCGCTTTCGGTGCTTAAAAAATACCATTTTAATGTCTAAAATGAAAAAGCATATTCATAGGACTGAAATAAAACGTGATGGAATAAAAAAAAAATTTCATTTAAAATTGGCACGACTACCATGAACCAACCTCCCATTAAAATCAAAACCTAACTTGAACTGCCTGACACAAACGAAACCTTATTTGGTCTAAGCAAACCTAACAAGTTGGGAAACCAAAATAAACCTTTCCAAGTCGAGACGCAATAAAGAGGTTTTTTTCTTAAATAATTAAATAAATATAATTGATACCAATTATTTTAATCATCATTAATTTACCTTAATTCTAAATAAATCGCTTTAAGAAACTTTATTCCTAAAATAATTTTAAACATAGCCATTGTTGACATTTGATTTCTAGCGTAAATTTAGGGTATAAGGTGATTGATTCACAATAAACGTTAAAGACGTTTCTCGTAACCCCAGCCGATAGCCGCGTATATCTTAACCCTAACGATGATAATGGAGTAGAAGCCAAAAATTACTTTCTGCGAACACGGTTGCTCCGAATTGGCTGTTTTGCCAACTGCGAACTCGGTGACGGACACACGGACACGCAGATTCTTCAGTATAGTACCTCTCCGTGACGTCATCGTCACTTGGAGAGGTTATATTTGCTTTCCGCGAACACGTTTGCTCCAATTTGCCAACTGCGACCGCGGTGACAGACAACCCCCCCCCCCACACACACAGACAAATTAATGAACAAGATTTTCAGTTTAAAAGCACAAGTATTGTTTCAACTTCTTGACTTGACGAAATTTTTGGGGTTTTACTCTTAGATTTCTTTTTTACCTTGGCTTAGCGGTTTTTGGTGATTCGACATCTCTTTATCTGTTATAATATACTGTATAAATCGGAAGGTTATGGATCGTCGTTTGGACGTTTTGAAGTATTTAACTTGTAAACTTTCAATTAAAATGTCTGCAAACTCCCATAAATTTAGTTGATAATTCCGATTTCATCATGGGCCTCACTCCTCGTCTCAAAACCCTATCCCTTCCCCCACTTGTTGTCTGCGCACAAAACGTTTCGGAACTTAGCTAATGTCATAAGCACTAAGCTCCTCCTATCCCTGATTACGTAGTCAAATGGTCAATTCTTATTGCACTATAGAAGAGACTTGGTGGCATGGGCTAGTATGAAGTTTTGGGCCTTCGGCCGATTGTTATAACTTTCATCTCATCCGTTAGACCAACAGTTTGTTGAAAATTGCAACCACCATAACGTGCTTGCTTTTAGATAAATAGGACAAGTGCAAGTTTTACCAGTCGTTATCGACCAATCACACATTATTTCTTTCATGACCTTGAAAATATCTTTTAAAGGTAGTCGTCTACCTATGGTACTGTACCTTCTTTCTTTATTATGTTGTTTTTGGCTTTCAAGCAGTTTTATGTACTTGATGAACCGGAAGCACGCGCTTCAAACCACCAATCAAAATATTCTAATGTTCAGGTTGTCCGCCAACTTTTTCTCGAAAAGTCGTAGAGCCGCCAAAAATTTGTTGTCGGATAACGCTGCTTGCATTAAGCATATGGAATTTCTAACCATTGCCTACCACGTTTTTCAGCAGATTTGATCATAAAAGCTTTTATGTCCACAATCCAAATTACATAAGCCCAACAGTGTGTGCAACGAACCTCGTCACAATGATGACGTTTCCTAACACAGTAGCCACGAAAGTTAATAAAAGTGCACATTCTTCGTAAGTGTAGCTAAAGATAAATCAGGTTTAAAAGACTATTTTCTTCATCTCGCTTTCTATCAATTTTTCTTCACGGATATATCTATCCTGCTTAGATATTTGCGTGACGTCTTCTCCTCGACGTAACGGCCATATTTGTTTTAGAATACAATCCTCGAAGAAGTTACAGAGTACCGATTAGTGAGGAGTTCCACGCCCACACCTATCTACCGCGCGCATTTAAAGAGATACTCTCAATGTTTCCCGACTAGTACAAGATGAGGGCAGTTTAAGGTAAAAAAAGTGTGCCTAAAATTATGTGTGCCAAAAATATATCGAATTAAAAGGTTTAAAATTAAGAAAATTACGTTAGATATTTTGAAATTCAAACCAGCCAAGAAATACCGCCCAACTGGTTTTCCCCGTAGTGACGTTGTTAAGGAGACTTTGATTCATTGGTTGTTTGGAAATAAGAGAATGTAGCTATTTACCTTCTTTTAAAACTTTCAAAGCATCTATATTGAAATGAAAAATATTAAATTGGTGAAAATGCAAAACAGTATGAAAACTACTTTTAGGCGTAAATCTACTGAGCGAGAGGAGGGTCGCGGGAGTAATGTTAGTGTTTTGTTCGTGTTTTTGCTGAACGACTATAGATGGGGCAGTGATCGGAGCGGCGTAGAAAACTAATACTTTTAAAAATTAATTAAAAATAGTTAAGTTGTTAAAACTATCAATTTATATAGATTTAGAAACCGAAATTTTAGGTTCTATCTGTTTTAAAAAAAGAAAGCTTTTCATTAGTAGCCACAAGATCGATTCTATCCCTCTAATTTTGACCAAAGCTAGCTCTAAAACCACCTAGTTTTGCTTTTCTGTTAATCTGCTACAATAAGCTTAAAATCGCGCTTTTTCGTCAATCACAAGCGAAAGTGACAGGCAAGCATTTTCGAATGAAAATACTAAATTGAAAACGGGCCTTTAGTATCGACAAAAGTTAGAAATCATGCTGGCAAAATAAGAATAACGTTGAGGTATTACAAGAGCAGAGTGTTTTCACGCCAATCTAGTTGTGAGTTGAGCTTTGAATTATGCTTGAATAATACATTACTTTTAATTTCTGCAGTTGTATATTAATAAAGAGAAAAAATTCCATGTCTAGGTAAATAATTGTGTTGGTAGTCTTCGTCCTGATTCGGAGAGCTAAAATTTTGGTTTCCCAACTTGTTTTTCGGTTAGTTTAATGCTATTTAAAATTTTATTTTTAAGTTTGTTCTAATTCGATACTTTTTGGTCACCATCAAATCAATTGAGTGAAAGATCAGCCCAAACCTATTTTCATGGTTAAACATGCTGGTCCTTTGTAAAACGTTCTGTGGTCTTGCTCCTCTTGTTTTTATATGGTTTATTAGAAATGTTTATAGTTGTAATCAAGAAAAGGGCATCTGGTTCACACATAACCTTGAAAAAGAAGACGAGCTAGACTTTCTGCCTGTGGGCAGATTTTGTCCTCATTTGCGTCGGCCTCGAGGAAGTAGGGCATTTAAAAAAAATTGCGGCTTCTTTGGGTATCGGTACGATATTCTTAACGCCTCGGAGATTAAATTTCTTATACCGTCTCCATATTATATTTTTTTAACGTAGTTTTATTACAATTTCCCTTGTTAATTATTTCGATTATAGAGGAAGATATTTGTATTTATTTAAATTTTCCGGAGATCATTTTTTCCTTTGTTTTGAACAAGTTGCTAAAGATTACAATAACATTACGTTTACTCAGTAAAGTATTTTTAAGTAGCGTTCTGTCCAGGCTAATTTATCACAACTCTAAATTATGTGACAGTGTGACTGATGGATAATTTATTTTTATAAAAAAATAGAGCTTTTAGCCAGAGTATTTACGCGGATGCTGAAATTTCATAATTTACGGTGTGTATGGCATTATTTTAGAATATAGGACCTTGATTTCTAGACATCTGGTAAGATTTTAGGATTTTCTTGTATAATTAGGTATTTTGACTAAGGTGTTTTAAAGCCTGATGAGTAGTTCAGTATTGGAGAATTGTATTGGAAAAGTAGATTTCCAATTTGGTTAATTTTTATTTTTTATTTTTTGAGATATCAGGAGAAACTTCGATTTATGCTAAGGCTCTTGAATTAATAAAATCTTTTACGAGGCCTGTATTTCCAATTTGAAAAATATTTAGAAATACTCTACCATATTCCGTAAATTCAAAGACATTATGGTTGTTTGTAGAAGCTTCCAAGATTTCGAGGTTTGACCAGGGTTTTGATATATTTTAAAAGAGACTCATTTGATTCTTCAAATACGCACCTTTCGGTACCCTGTATAATTGGAGACGCAGTTACATTAGAAACTAAGAAAAGTGATTCATTCATTGATGTATATTGCCTCAAGTCAAAAGTCAAACTTGTTTCTACCGAAACATTTTAGGCCCTTGAAATGTAAAACTATTCACTTGAATGTATAACTAATGCACAAGCTGTATAAATGTATAAACTTATGTAAAGAATTATAAATCGATTTATAAATCCATGTATAAAATTTATCAATAATGTATAATGTATAATGTATAAACTCATTATTAAATATATTTATTATAAGAAATTGAAATCTGTGCATAAATTCATGGGTAAAATGTATAAATGCATGGGTAAAATGTATAAATTCATGGGTAAAATGTATAAATTCATGGATAAAATGTATAAATTCTGGGAAAAAATGTATAAATAAATGGAAAAAATGTATAAATTCAAGAACAAATTTTACAAGACATGTATACAATGTACTAATGCACTAAAATTTATATACTTATATTATTTTGTAAGCGGGTAAATTCGAGCATATGAAGAAACATCTCAGGAAAACATTCCCTCAAATAGTTTTGAAGAAAACCATACGGATATTGGTCGTCCAAAAAGAAAACCTATGACGTAAAAGAAAACGCCCAGACGCATTAATTACTTTCAACAGAGAGAGACTTCTCTGCGTACACAGAAAGAGGGTTTGTATGAGAGATTGACACATAATAAGTCGGCTCTGCTCAAATGGTACTATAACCAAATTATATTATTCGTGAACAAACTTACTCTCAATACTTGTGGCTGTAAAGAAACAGCCATAGAAAACTAACTTATTATTATTGCTTAAAGGGATTGAGAAGCTTCGTTTGAAAAACCTCTGATTTATATAACAAAAGATTGAATTAATTTCTGTGAATTCAAAAATATCAAGCTTTCAATTTTCCGATTTCTGGTTATTTGGCAATATGCATTTGAAAATGCTTCATATGAAATTATTTGAAATCCACTTTTTATGAAAGGCTAAAATGTTTCCCGTAGGCCGCCGTCACAGATATATTTTTCACGTGAGATGGTGCCACTCTCTCTGCTATCAGACTCAGAGTTTAGACTGTCGAGAAGCTCGAGACGCGTATAGGATTCCCGCGCTGTTTTTTCCTCACGTCATTGTGATGTCATCAAACGGGCGAACAAGCTCGACGAGACAAAACTTTTGATATATCGAAACTGAATTTTTGTGATTTTTCAATGGATTTTAAAAATAGAAAATTTGGTTCAATTATATTAGAAGCTTGTTATTTTGAAAGTAGAGACTTGCAAGTGTAACATAATACCACTTTCGTGGCAAAATATGATATGAAATTGTAAATTCGCATTCCCTTTAAAGCAAATTATTCAGTCCGATTTTATTTCACAGAAAATAGCTCTTCCAAAGCAAAGTAACCAATATTTAGTAGAAACTCAATTCAGTAAATTAAATAAAATCCGCAGTTCGACAAGTCCTCACCCTTCGTTTAAAAAACGCCGCAAAATATTAGTTATTTTGGTAATTATTGTGTGTGTGAAGTAGTAATTGGTAGTGGACTGTCAACTGACTCGAATATATAGTTGTGCATATATGTTAAAAATAAAATTACAAATATGTTGATCTATTTAAGGTAGAAGTATCAAATCACAAGTTTCTGCCATTTTTTCGTGCGCAGTCCGTTTTCAAATTTCAAAGGGCAGATTTGCACAGAACTAACTTTAAAATCCGTAATAAAATCGGTATTACATTATACCATTGAGACACAGTGAATAAAATATGGTGAAATCGGAATGCCATTTTCTTTACTTGGGCCATCTTGATTTCGAACCTTTTAATGTTATTGGATTTGAGAATGGGAACTATTAAATTTCATTATGTTTAGCTTACCATTTAAAAAATTTTAATTCTCGTATCAAAATGTGTGGATTAAAATCATTAGGCAATTGCGTTAGGTTATTTTTATAAAGATGACTTTGTCTTTTGGAAATTTTTTATTAACTATTTGGTGGATAAACAAATAGCCGATAGCTTTCATAAATCATTGAGAATATAAAATTTAATAATTATTGAATCCTTATTTTATAAATAAATGAAATACATTCGGAAGATTGTATTATGTTTTTATTTCGCTTGACAAACGAATCATTAGCCATAAAACTATTTACGCCCTTAGAGCTGGTACAGACAACGTCCTAAGCATAGAGAAGCCCGAACACCGAAATATCTTAGACCAAATTATGTTATTCATTTAAAACAAAGTTAAACAACAGTGAGGCTGTCGTTCTCATAAACTAGTACAGTCATAATTTGGATTGAGTTATAGTTTTTCTCAAAAAAAAAACCCTATATCTTCCACTTTTCTCTCTGATCAAAATGTAAATGAGAAACATTAGCGCACGGACTGTGCATTTTTCAATCCGTTTTTGGGGTAAATATGAGGGTAGTGAATGCTCACCACTTTTTTTTCTTTGAACTAAAAATTCTATTTATGAATTTCAGTTTGGTTTCAATTTTGTTTTTCCATCATAAAGGAGGGAAATTTTGACAATGTTTTGGAAATCGGGTTAGGAAAAGCCCCGAAGGCGTGAATGAAAAAAACCTTCTCCCGGATTTGGCCCGATTCTCCAATATTTACAATAAATTCTTTATTCCGCTTTCTTGCGGTGAAACAAATATAATTTATCAATAGTATCATAAGTTGATAACTTAAAGAACCAAATGTCTCCATGGTAAATAATGTTCGTAAAAGAGTTTATGTATCATCTCTTTTAAAATGTCATGGAGTTACATTTACACAACATTTAAACCCTAATATTGAAGAATACCGTAATTAATGTGTCTAGGACTAAATGATTCTGCCAATCGAGGTTTGGCTTGTAAATTTAAGATAACCTTTGATGTGTAGTTCTAAGTTTTAAATCCGCCTGATGAAAAGTGATAAAAGCAATATGATAGAATAAGTAATGTGTGAAGCCCTCTTATGAGCGGACCCCATAATGGCGTGTCCCTAAATGGTGGTTTCCCGAATTAGCAGTTTACCCGTTACGGCAGAACGGCTGTATAGGGATACAGCGGTTCTCGTTAGGAGAGCGTCGGTCTGATGAATTTACTATAGATCCAGTTGACAGAGCTAGGGGCCCTCCTGATACTAAGATCAAGATGAGTTTTCCAAGTGAGTTTGTCATCAAAAGTCCCACCAAGTTACTTGGCCTCTATACACTTTTTCACGATCTGTGAAAGAAAGTGATAAAGTTGAAAACTTCATTAGTCCTTTTCGAGTAAAGGGTATAAGGACAGTTTTATCCTCCCTGCACCAGTCCTCAACATCACGGATGCCTTGGTTAGGTGGGTGCACAGGTACCTTATATCAGCAGTTCCATAGCAACCGCGATTCCAACATTGTTCAAAACTACGGTTTTAGAAATAGCAGCAGCTGTTTTCGGAATTAGCATTAACTCGAGTTTTGAACAATTCTTAACGATAAGTTTTACCTTACTTATTAAGTACAAATTGATGGTCTTACTCTCACCTAACCTAACGTTAATTAACCAAATACTATAGGGGTTTAATTAAAAACCTAGAATTAAATACTATTGGGGTTCAAATAACCAAACCTTAACTAACCTAACATCACACTTTGCTTCAAATATCCAAATTTCTCCTCAGTTTCTTAACCCCACATAACCTAAGACTATTGTGGTACAAAAAAACCAACTGTAACCTGACTTAATACTATTGGGCCTGACCTAATACTATTGGGGTTCAAATAGCAAAACTGAACCTTATCTAATACTATTGAAACCTAACCTGACCTAGTCCTATTTCAGTTCTAATAACCTAATCTAACCAAATTTAACCTTCCCTAGTCATATTTGAGTTCAAATAACCAAACCTACACCATCATAAACGACTATCGTTTTTCACAGTTGTACTGGTCTTTAGAGAACTACGTTAAGCCGCATTAACGAGAACTCCCATAACGGGAAACCGCTATTTTTGGGATCAGCGGTTATGAGGATCGCTATTATGGGATCCGCTCATACGGAAACCTCTTATTGTTAGGTAAACATTATTTGTGGTAAGGTGAGGTAAACATTATTTGTGGTAAGGTGAGGTAAATTAATGTAAGGTTAAGGTATATTGATATGTTTGTACTTAATTGGTAAGGTAAACTGTATTTATAAGAATTGTTCAGGACTCTAGTAAAACACTGCAAATTCCCAAAACTAAGGTTTCCCACAGTTCAGTTCAAACAGTTCAGTTTTCGGTTCTGTTCAATTATTTGTCGGTTTCAGTTTGATTGCTTCAGTTCAGTTTCAGTTTGCACATCTCCAAACTGATCAGTTTTCAGTTCGGTTCGGTTTATTTCTTAAACTGAACTGATAAAAACTGAACTGTAGAGATAGTTAAGAACTCTTTCGTTCTATCGCGAGAATCGATATCATTACGTTCCCGCAAAGTAAAACAATAGAAAACTGGCATCGTTTAGAGTTGCATGCTGTATGATATTTTGGGGGATGTATCGCTTAAAGTTACCTTATTAGTGTCGCGTAATGTTACCTCATTAGTGTCGCGGAGTGTAACCTTATTAGTGTCGCGTAGAGTTAAATTATTACTATCGCCATGGTGTCGCGTATTTTTCGTCATTTTAAGTCGCGTATATTTAATTATGCATAGAAATAAGTTATTAATTTAAGTCCCGTGATTAGCTGGGACCCTCTGCAGAGAGACACAGGCTAAAAGAATACCAATAATTAGTAACTAACAAGTTGGGAAAACCAAAATATTACCTCTCCGAGTCGAGAGGTCTACTACTACAAACTTATTTACCAAGTTATGGAATTATTTCTCTTTTTTGAAGTAAAAATTTACGAAATATTGAAGCAGTATTCCAAGCATAGCGAATAATACAGTAAAGCAGACGACATTTTACATCCAATAAGGATAAATCTTGGACACATGGAAATCAGTCAATGGGGAAAAGATCAGGAAATGAAGTCTACGCTTCAGCTGTTTACCGTATATTCTGATAGCTACATTCACAACTGGTTTGCATTGTAAACACTATCGTCTCGTCTCACCTCAACAATATTCTTAGTTTGCCAACATGAATGTTAACGTTAAATAACACCAAAGCTAAATTGTAGCTAGACGCACTAATAGTCAATGCGCACCATAAAGAGAATAAAAAGTCTGTAGCTACTACCCGTTTACCATTAGCCCTTTTACTATTCTAATTGCCACCATGATCTTTTCTTCTATTATAAAATCTTAACCCGATTATTTAATAGTGTATTTAACTTTCGGCTCACTCTGAACCGTTGATGTCTCTTCATTTCAGACACGAAAATCAAAGCCCAAAGTTTACTTCACCTCAGGCCTCAATTTTTTACTCTTTGTTTCACTAAGCCTATTGCGGATGATACTTAATATACCCGCCGGAGTCTAGGTCTTAGTTTTCTTCATGAAATCACTAAACCAAGGATTATTCTATATACAGATGTAGTATAGCTTAAGTAATATATAAACAGCCATTTCTAATAACAATATTTAAAAAAAATCTTTGGAATATCAAAATGAAACAGAGCTTTAAAGCTACAAAAGTACTAAATGCATCATAATTACGAAAAATACTTAAACATATTCACTTTATATTATGGAAAAAGGGAATATTAAGGTTCTGTATGATTTCTTAACACATCAACACAAGGCTAACTGCTAACGCAACGAACTAGTGTAACAATGGACGGACACACACAGACAAAAACATAGACTGCTTTTTAACTCTTTCCGTATTAATTTTGAGTTGAGAAACAAGATTATCTTTAATATTTAAATAAATATAATTATTTTTAATTATTTTAATCTTCAATAATTAACATTAATAATAGTTAAATCGTTTAAAATAAAGTTATACCTATTATCATCTCAAACTTTGCTAATATTGACGTTTAAAGTGAAGGGTACCCCTCTTGCCCGCTTTCTTCAAATTTTGGGGTATATATACGATTCGTTTCCATTATACTAGTAAGGAAAAAAGCGCAATTGCGAAAACCTTTGGTGGCGATCCCACCTTAGGGAGGCTAGACGTTTCTCGTAACCTTAGCTGATCGCCGCGTATATCCTTAAACCAAACGATGATAATGGAGTAGAAGCCAATGGGACAGATTGGTGTCTATGTGGAATAGACGGAAGACCAGTAGATGGTGGTGTTTAGAAGCCAGAATGTACAGACTGGTGTCCAAGTGGGATGGACAAAGACCAGAAGATGGTGGTGATTAGAAGCCAGTATGTACAGACTGGTGTCCAAGTGGGATGGACAAAGACCAGACGATGGTGGTGATTAGAAGCCAGTATGTACAGACTGGTGTCCATGTGGGATGGACGAAGAAGAAACGATGGTGGTGATTAGAAGCCAGTAAGTACAGACTGGTGTCCGTGTGGGATGGACAAAGACCAGAAGATGGTGGTGTGAGAACTTAAGTGGAGGAGCCATTTCCGTGACTGTGAAAGCAGTTCGGAAATGGCGAACACGTTTGCTCCGATTTGGAAACTGCGAACGCGGTCACGTGGGTGTAACAACAGACACACACACAGACAGACACACACGTCGAAATTAGAACCTCTCCGTGACATACGTCACTCGGAGAGGTAAAAAGGGTATCATAATTCGTTGATTAGTCAAAGGTTAATTATTCAATGTTAATTATTAATAGTTAGTGAAATAAACATGGCTCTTAAGTTATGGCACTTTGCGATTCGAAAATACTTAGTAGTAGAAAATGTTAGCGGTTATATTTACAATCTGGGTATTTTGCACCTCTGACATCGTATTTTTCTTCTTCATAATCTCAGAAGGGGTTTTCGGTTCAGTTCAGTTATAACTGAAATCTGAGCTCATCAGTTCGGTTTCCTGGCTGAACCGAACTGTAATTACAGTTCAGTTTCAGTTCTTGAAAACCTGAACTGAAAAGTTTCAGTTCAGTTTCAGTTTCAGTTTTAGTCCAAATCCGATTTGAAACGAACTGTGGGAAACCTTACCCAAAACCGCAGCCGCTTTTTCTAAAACAGGTGTTTATAATTATATCGCTGTTTTCTGGAACCCCGATGACTATTTTGGGAACTGCTCTTCTAAGAACTACTCATACTAGAAGCCTTCAGTATTGTTTTCAGCCCCACGATAATATCAAGGTGTTAAACAAATGTTCGACCTATTTACTGTTCCGTCACAATGGTTTTGCTTAAAGTTTTCATTTCTACCTTTCTTTAAAGGGTTATTCAAAGAGCCAATATACTTCCATTATTTTACGTTTAAAGTAGTTTATGTATTTAGGTACATAGAATTTGAATATTTGTTACTCCTTAAAATAAAAGTTCAAAAACAGCAATTAGTTCGCGCTTGGCCCCACCCTACTTCAATTACGCGTCATAAACACGGATGTAGCCGGCTTGTTCAATAAAATATTTAAATCAGGAACCACTAATTTTAAAGCAGGAACCACGTCAACGTCTATCAAACTGATACAGCAAATCACAGGAACAACCAATGAAAAAAATAGTCTTACGTTGTTACGGACGCCCTCATCCGTCGATTCAGTGGCGTCGCTAGGCCTTTTTTGGGGGGCTATAGCCCCCCCCCCAAATTCCAAACTTAGCCCCCCCCCCCCAAATAATACGTAAACCCTACCAAAAAATTGCTGTTAGCAACCTAATATTCTGTAGCAATATATAAAAAAAATTATAATGATAGATTCGTTAAGTTTCATCTGCAGAGATGAATTTCAATATCAAGCAATACAATTTTGAAGAAAAGAACAGATGGAGACAAGTAAAATGTTTCATATTCTTTCGAAGGGAGTCCCAATAGTGTGGACTAAAAGCTAACCAAAACTAAAAATAAACTTAAGACGGGTGAAATTCCTTCATAATCGGTTCCGCAGTTTTTATCAATAAAAGGTTGTATATCTTTAAAATACAAATAATTTCACGTTGACACAAATTTACGGATAGTTTTAAAGGTCTACACATTTTCCAATGAACCCATTATGCAATTTTTTTTAATAATTTCTTATAATAACTAGTTTGCCCAGATTTAGCCCCCCCCCCAAATTTCAAACCCTAGCGACGCTACTGCGTCGATTTGAACTGCTATATGTATACGTCATACAAAAATCCCGCCCTACCACAAAGTAGGCGTGAATGCTCAGTTTTTACTTTAAATTTTGCATAATTAAAAATGGCAAGCGTATCGAATTTAAAGGACCCAAAGTTATTTATTAAGAAGGAAAAACCAGCTTTTCAATTTTCTTGTCCGTATTCCTTTAAGATTAGTATTGTTATTCATCGTTTTAAACGAGCACTTAAATGTGGCAGAAAGCAACTAATATTGGCACATGTTTTATTTCAACAAAGTTTGGAAGGAAAGTGACTTTTAAGTGTTGCACCTTGAAAAAAATCCTCCAATTTACTCACTTTCATGTTACTGTATAGAAAAGTTGAATCTGAATCTAAATTTAAAAGGAATGATAAAAATTATGGAAAAAAAATGTGCTTGAGAGTTAACTAACTGAACTACTTTGATTCAAGACATAAATGATTTTTATACTATTATATTATTTGATTACTCTTCTTGGTTTCTTTTAAAGCACCCTTTCAAGCATCTTCGGCATTCCAAAATCTCGTTGGCTTTTCAGATTTGCACAAGAAAAACACAAACAAGGATCACCCGATTTTTGATAACGTAGGACGGTCTTTCTTTGCCATTATGGCATTAAGCGATTCAACTTAAAAGAAGTAGACAAATTAAGAACACTCTCTTACGTTTAAATATAGTTCTTTTACTCTGTACAGTATAAATGAACTGAAATGAACTGATGTGTCAGTGCAAGTGAACGTCATAAACGCGACTTTGTTTTTCCGAGATTTAAAATGAAAAACGCTTGCTCATCATTGTAAATTTAGTTATCCATTAGTTCATAAGATATATTCCATAAGTGTGTCACTGGTTACTGAGAACTTGTCATGAAGTGACTTAGATGAGGCGCTGTGAAAGGCTTAGTAGACTAAACTGGAAGATGGACTGCATAATCGAGTGCAGTCAATTCTCGCGTCGTTCTCGAACTATCTCTCATTAAATATCTAGTATTATGAAGTATAGGTCGTGTTATACTTATGAAACACATCGTATAAACTTAGGGTTATCGTAGTAGGAGGAAAATCAATTGCTTGAAATAATTTTGTATTTGAGGCCATTGAAAATGAAGGCGAATATTATTGGCTGGATAAAGGCAAAACCATGCAAAACTAAAACATAACTCGCGCGATAATTTCATGCCTTTAGCATAAGGACCCGGCGTTGCTCTTCGCGATATTTTTCAGCCGCCAATTTAGAAATGGCAGAAAATTGAGCCTCAAAGGCAGCCCATCTGTAGGACCAAAAAATGACTTACGCAAGGGATTGCTCACTAACCGGGTTTCCCATGTATTGCTATCGCCAACTACATGTTCCGAATTATTTCTTGATTCCCTTCTTCTTTCCCCCAGATTTTAAAAATGGCGGTGCCCAACTTAGGCAGAATTTTAATTTTGAAGTCATAGACTCTAAGAAAGGGAAGTGCTAAAAATGTTTTAAAAGGGTGTAATTTAAGAAAACACTATTTTTGCACCGTAAAAACACCCAAAAGAGAGTTTTATTGCCTTGAGTTTTTGTGGCCAATTTAAGGTGTAAATTCTGTGTAAAATAATTCTTTTAAAACACCATTTGAAATTAAGCATGGAAAATTATAATACTGCGGGTTTCTTAAATAAGGTATTTGATATTCATTAATGTTTCAATATTAAGTCTGTCCAAACAGTAAAATAATTATTGAAAAAATTAATCGTTACAAATTTTTTAAAGATGATATTCATGAAAGAAAACAGTTTTATCCTTTGAATAAAATTAACAAAGAAATTGGTAACCTGGCGGTGTTGTACCTTCATAAAACACTGCTAAACATGTTAGGCGACACCCTTACAGGTGTTAGTCGACACTCTTAAAAGTGTTATCAGAAGTGAGATGAGACTAGAAGTACTGAGCTAACCAAATTCTTCACTCGGCGAAAGTGAATATTCTTGATAACACACCAACCCAAAATAAATAGGGGAAAGTGTCGGACTCTCTCCTTCGTCTGTGACATGCATTTGGAGGGGTGAATGCATACTCGCGAAATCTGTTTCATCCCCCTCGCCTATTCACCACGTACCTAAGATAATTTGTGATATTGCGCGTGAAGAAATAGTGCGGTTTTATTTTACATTAGTTGCTTTTGACTGAGGCTAACCGTGGCCACAATTTAATTTGATGATGTACATGATTGTATTAATTTAGTTTGCTAATATTGATGTTATTTACTAGTATTAAAACCATTTAGCTTATAATGACAACCCAGGGCCTAAGTTTGAACGAAATTCTGAAGGATTTTACCCATGAGTTTTTTTAAATAAATGATGATTTGCGGCATTTTTAATTTATTTTCGGCGTGCTAACGTTTTAAACAAATTTTAACCTCGTTCAAACGCGAAAATAACACTAAAGAAAATAGAACAGAGCGTTGAGGTCCGAGGTTGTGACTCTTCCTTGAGATACGCCTATGTCAAATTGTCCCGTTTGGTGGCGTACGAGCGTTATTTTCGGGAAGAATGACATCATCAACTTCAAATTTGATTGGCTAAACACCTCTCGCGCGCTTGAGCGTCTCGAAATGCATGTCAAGCTAAGGCAAAGGCAGGAAAATATGGCAGTCCGACACTTTCCCCTATTTATTTTTGTTGCCACGGAAAGCTGGGTCCCTTAAAAAAAATTCGCCCCCCCCTCCCTAAAAGGCACGAGACTCCAATTTTTGGATTGGAGATTTGTTCCGCATGTGATGAGCTACTCGTCCAATAGGTTTTATTCTGAGAGAGCGGTAGCTCTCTTAGATATGACTTCATACTGCTCTTAATGTATAAGGAAGGTTTTTTGTTTGGATGTAGTTTTTTTTGTATTGCATTAATTGTTCTGAATAAATTCCACAGAACTACAATTCGGGCCCTCAATATGTGGTTAAAATTTCAAAGAGATCCATTAATTAGTCTATTTTATAAAAAATAAAGTTGCTAAGGGTGGTTTTCATTTCCATAAAATTAATCACACCTTTTTTTTCCCATAGAAATAACATGGAAACCTATATGTTGGTTAGTTTTGGGAACGATCTTAAATGAAACTTTACACTATAATCTAGGACCATTTTTCTTGTTATTAAGAAAAATTAGTTTTAAGTATGTTTAATTTAAATTTTAAAAATTGCCCCAATCTGCGATATTTTAGCATTTATACACTGTTTTATTGGGAAATATCAGCGTGACCAATATTGGACTTTTTTAACGTATAGTTGCCTCATAATAATCCGATTGTTTCTTCTTATTGCCTTTTGGTTGGAATGGCCTATCGATAGTGTGATAAGACGGTTTTAATATTGCCGTCGTGACGTTGATGCGGCCGCTGCGACGACTGGTAATTAAGGTAGATTACCGACGACTGGTAATTAAGGTAGATTACCGACGACTGGTAATTAAGGTAGATTACCGACGACTGGTAATTAAGGTAGATTACCGACGACTGGTAATTAAGGTAGATTACCGACGACTGGTAATTAAGGTAGATTACCGACGACTGGTAATTAAGGTAGATTACCGACGGCTGTCAATTAAGCTGGATTACAGACGGCTGGTAATTAAGCCAGATTACCGACGACTGCTCATTAGCCAGATTACCGACGACTGCTCATTAGCCAGATTACCGACGACTGCTCATTAGCCAGATTACCGACGACTGCTCATTAGCCAGATTACCGACGACTGCTCATTAGCCAGATTACCGACGACTGGTCATTAACCAGATTACCGACGACTGGTCATTAGCCAGATTACCGACTTGTGGGTGTTTGTAGGTACTTGTGGGTGTTTGTAGGTACTTGTGGGTGTTTGTAGGTACTTGTGGGTGTTTGTAGGTACTTGTGGGTGTTTGTAGGTACTTGTGGGTGTTTGTAGGTACTTGTGGGTGCTTGTAGGTACTTGTGGGTGCTTGTAGGTACTTGTGGGTGCTTGCAGGTACTTGTGGGTGCTTGCAGGTACTTGTGGGTGTTTGTAGGTACTTGTGCGTGTTTGTAGGTACTTGTGGGTGTTTGTAGGTACTTGTGCGTGTTTGTAGGTACTTGTGGGTGTTTGTAGGTACTTGTGCGTGTTTGTAGGTACTTGTAGGTACTTGTGGGTGTTTGTAGGTACTTGTGGGTGTTTGTAGGTACTTGTGGGTGCTTGTAGGTACTTGTGGGTGCTTGTAGGTACTTGTGGGTGCTTGTAGGTACTTGTGGGTGTTTGTAGGTACTTGTGGGTGTTTGTAGGTACTTGTGGGTGTTTGTAGGTACTTGTGGGTGTTTGTAGGTACTTGTGGGTACTTGAGGGTGCTTGTAGGTACTTGAGGGTGTTTGTAGGTACTTGAGGGTGTTTGTAGGTACTTGTGGGTGCTTGTAGGTACTTGTGGGTGTTTGTAGGTACTTGTGGGTACTTGAGGGTGCTTGTAGGTACTTGAGGGTGTTTGTAGGTACTTGAGGGTGTTTGTAGGTACTTGTGGGTGCTTGCAGGTACTTGTGGGTGTTTGTAGGTACTTGTGGGTGCTTGCAGGTACTTGTGGGTGTTTGTAGGTACTTGTGGGTGTTTGTAGGTACTTGTGGGTGTTTGTAGGTACTTGTGGGTGCATGTAGGTACTTGTGGGTGTTTGTAGGTACTTGTGGGTGCTTGCCCCGGGTGCTTGTGGTTACTTGCCCCGGGTGCTTGTGGGCACTTGCCCCGGGTGCTTGTGGGCACTTGCCCCGGGTGCTTGTGGGCACTTGCCCCGGGTGCTTGTGGGCACTTGCCCGGGTGCTTTTGGGTACTTGCCCCGGGTGTTTGTGGGTACTTGCCCCGGGTGTTTGTGGGTTCTTGCCCCGGGTGTTTGTGGGTTCTTGCCCCGGGTGTTTGTGGGTTCTTGCCCCGGGTGTTTGTGGGTTCTTGCCCCGGGTGTTTGTGGGTTCTTGCCCCGGGTGTTTGTGGGTTCTTGCCCCGGGTGTTTGTGGGTTCTTGCCCCGGGTGTTTGTGGGTTCTTGCCCCGGGTGTTTGTGGGTTCTTGCCCCGGGTGTTTGTGGGTTCTTGCCCCGGGTGCTTGTGGGTTCTTGCCCCGGGTGTTTGTGGGTTCTTGCCCAAACTTTTAATGATTTACGTTTTTTTTTTGAAGTATCATTATAAATAAATGTCTGATTGAGCTAAAGTTATGGTCCCCTTTATAATTATATATGTTTCTGCTTAGTGCAGATTTTGAAAATGTAAAACTGTTTCTTAACATCCTTAATTAAAATGAAGACTGAAGGAACAGATATTAATCAAAAATGTCTTGATTAGAATCAAGTCCTAAAAAGTATCGATAAGACTGAGCTTATCACTTGACTGAAGGATCAGATATTAATTTTTCTTTTTAATTGAAACTTAAAGGCATGCTTAAGAAAAAACAACGTTCCATTACCGTTTTCCGTTGAAATAACTTATTTTACAAGTAATCAATTTCAAAAATTTACTTATCTCGGGTTTTCGGGCACAATTCCATTCCCCCAAAACATTTTATCATTACATTAATTACTTTTTAGAGATAATGTGTCAAAATAAGCTTTAAAACAATAAAAACCTGAATGAGCGGTCTGTTTAGCCATGACCACAAGTAGAATAATCTTACACCAAGTTCCTATGTAAGATTTTTTGCCGTAGCCTCTGTGTCTGAAAGTTCTGACGTTAAGCTTTTTAAAGTTCCCAACGGAGCTCGCGTGAATGGAGAGATAAAATTTCTAAAATATCGGCCATGACCGAGAACGAGCTTTTGAAGCAGCGCTCCAGAGCGGTGGAGAGTTTAGTAAAACAGGCGGGGTTAATTTTTTATCCGAGTAAGTTCAAGCATGGAGCGTTCATCCAAGTGCACGATGTTTGCGTTTTTTATGGCAACGGTGTATCGTGTGGAGTTCAAACGTTTTTAAAGAAAGCCGACGGAATTATATTTTTCTGGCGCGGAAATACTCTGAGTTTGTTTTGAGAGCCTTTTATCCATTTCTAAATTAATACATTTACACCCGATTCGTTATTCGTAACTTGCTCCGCCATAACGTAAACTCCGATCGTCTTATAAGATCTCCGTCTCTCTATTGGCTGAGTAACTCACCACAAGCGGACCCAACCTCCAATCCAAAAATTGAAGTTTCGTACATTTTTTAAGGGGGGTGGAATTTTTTTAGTGAGACCCAGCTTTCCGCGGCTGATGTTAGTTGGCGCCGAGAAAAAATGTTTGTAGAGAAAACCTTTGGGTGTTCAACTACCGTTTACTCTACAGTAAATACATTCGGCCTAGCCTTGGGATATCAAGTTTTAGGAACACTCGAGATGAGACGTTCGTTAGAGAGAACCTGACACACAATACCCTCATTCCTAGGCTGGAAAGCTATGTCCTTTTAGATCATCTCCTTTTGCCATGACCAAAACCTTCAAATCAGCGTTGCTAATGTTAGAAAGTGGATTTTCCCACTTCCATTTTAAAAATTTGCCGCATTTCCCACACCCCCTCTTTTACAGTCATATTTATCTGGACTATTTTATCATACTAAGTTTAATATGGAATATCACTCCGCATGGTTTTGACAATATGTACAAATGCTATAGAGCTTTAAAATTCTCAAAATATGCTTTCTTTTTTTTCAGTACCAAACTTAAAATCACCGAATTTATTTCAAAATGTCGCTTGAAATTATTAAACCGGATAAAATTTTCGAAAATGCACTAATTTTAACTGTGCAGTTAAAATTAGTGCATTTTCGAAAATTTTGCACTGTTAACCCTTGAACAGGAAAATTCCGACATTTGATTGATCTCGGAAAAATATTACTTTTTCCCCACAGAGTCTAAAACCAAACCTAAATTTCCCACGATGTGGGAAATTACCCACACATTGGCAACACTGCTTTAAAAACTTACAACAAGCACCCTTTCGAGACATGTTCTGAACAAATTAGTGCTTAACACGCTAATAGTACGACCACGGAGAATTTATGTAAACTGTAGTTGAAATATATTCATGTGCGACCTGCGGCACTGAATGGTCTCTAACCATTGTTTGAAACTAGAGAGAAAAATAGTGAGCAGCATTAATCATGTCCTGAGTTATGAGAATGAACAGTATGACTGTTGACTGAAGTACACTAGACATTACATCATTTTGCATAACCACGAGTAAAAATCTAACTGTCCCTACTTAATTTTCCGCCATTGTTTTAAAACTTATCCACTGCGAAGCATGCCGGGCACAAATGGAGGAACCTTTTAAAACTCAATGTCATACACGTACTCTCTCAAAAGTAATTAATGTAATGATAAAATGTTTTGGGGGAATGGAATTGTGCCCGAAAACCCGAGATAAGTAAATTTTTGAAATTGATTACTTGTAAAATAAGTTATTTCAACGGAAAACGGTAATGGAACGTTGTTTTTTCTTAAGCATGCCTTTAAGTTTCAATTAAAAAGAAAAATTAATATCTGATCCTTCAGTCAAGTGATAAGCTCAGTCTTATCGATACTTTTTAGGACTTGATTCTAATCAAGACATTTTTGATTAATCAAAAATGTCTTGATTAGAATCAAGACCTAAAAAGTATCGATAAGACTGAGGGTATCACTTGTCTGAAGGATCAGATATTAATTTTTCTTTTTAATTGAAACTTAAATGCATGCTTAAGAAAAAACAACGTTCCATTACCGTTTTCCGTTGAAATAAATAATTTTACTGGTAATCAATTTCAAAAATTTACTTATCTCGGCTTTTCGACCACAATTCCATTCCCCAAAAACATTTTATCATTACATTAATTACTTTTGGGAGAGTACGTGTATGGTTTTGCGTTTGAAAAGGTTCCTAAAGACGTTACATCCCCATTCGTGACCGGCACTCTTCGCAGTGGATCATTTTAATTATTCTAAAACCAATGGCGCCAAATTCAATAGGGACAGTAACATTTTTAGTCGCGGTTTTGCAAAATGATGTAATATCGAGTGTACTTTAGTGAACCGTCGTATTGTTTTTTCTCATAGTTCAGGGCATGATCAGTGTTACTGCCCAATTTCTCTCTCTAGTTTCTAACAATGGTTAGAGACTATTTGATATGGCACGGCACAACTTTATATACATTTGTAAGTTCTAAGTAGCACAAAAGGAAAAAGAATCAATTTTTTATATTTTGGCTTGAAATAAATAATCTCATCATAGTAGTTATAACGAACAGAAAGTCAAGAGAATGGCACCGGTAATGAGCAGCAAAAAGAGAGGAAAGTTTGCTTCAAGGTAGCAGAGGGATATGGTAGTGAAAATAGTAATCTATAATTTTGTTCGTTCAAACCTTAATATATCATGAAAAATTCAAATGAGGAGGCGGCACTACCTAGAATGATCTATTTTGGCAGATAACAGCGAAAAAATTATGTTCTACACACACTGGGACTATGGGAGAGTTTCTGGGCCGCAGGTCGCACATGATGAAATTTCAACTTCAGTTTACATCAATTCTCCCTGGTCGTACTAGTAGCAGGTTAAGCTATAGTTTTCTCAGGTCCTGTTAGTCTCGAAAGGGTTATATAGTCCTTGTAACTTTTAAAAGGTTGTTGTCATGGCTAAACAGACCGCTATTACAGCTTTTTATTGTTTTATAGGTTTTTTTGACACGTTATCTCCCAAAAGTAATTAATGTAATGATAAAATGTTTTCGGGGAATGGAATTGTGGTCGAAAAGCCGAGATAAGTAAATTTTTGAAATTGATTACCAGTAAAATTATTTATTTCAACGGAAAACGGTAATGGAACGTTGTTTTTTCTTAAGCATGCATTTAAGTTTCAATTAAAAAGAAAAATTAATATCTGATCCTTCAGACAAGTGATACCCTCAGTCTTATCGATACTTTTTAGGTCTTGATTCTAATCAAGACATTTTTGATTAATATCTGTTCCTTCAGTCTTCATTTTAATTAAGAATGTTAAGAAACTGTTTTACATTTTCAAAATCTGCACTAAGAAGAAACATATATAAAGGGGACCATAACTTTAGCTCAATCAGACATTTATAATGATACTTCAAAAAAAAAAAAAAACGTAAATCAATAAAAATTTGTATTCTTATTGTAATTAACATAATACAATTTTTACCAATCATTTATTGAAACGCGAGGTGCCCCCCTAAATATTCCAGAAATAGGACCAAATTGCCAATTTTACAAAATTTTTAAAAATGCTGATTTATGTCCGTTTAACATTTAGCTCAAAATTGTCATAAGCCCAATATGAAATTCGGATATCCTTAATACTTCATAAAGACGATCCGAGATTGTCAATTTCAAACTTTTTTGCAGCATAAACTAACGTCTGTTTAATATTAAGCTTAAAACCTTAAACAAAATATAGTCAGGGCTACCCTAAAAGTTCAAGCGCCCACAAGTACCTACAAGCGCCCACAAGTACCCACAATTACCTAAAAGTACCCACAAGTACCTACAAGTACCCACAAAAACCTACAAGTACCTACAAGAACCCACAAGTACCCACAAGCACCCACAAGTACCTACAAGCACCCACAAGCACCCACAAGTACCTACAAGTACCCACAAGTACCAACAAGTACCCACAAGCACCCACAAGTACATACAAGTACCCACAAGTACCCACAAGTACCTACAAGCACCCACAAGCACCTAAAAGTATCCACAAGCACCTACAAGCACCCACAAGTACCTACAAGTACCCACAAGTACCTACAAGTACCCACAAGCACCTACAAGCACCCACAAGCACCTACAAGTATCCACAAGCACCTACAAGCACCCACAAGCACCTACAAGTACCCACAAGCACCCACAAGTACCTACAAGTACCCACAAGTACCTACAAGTACCCACAAGTACCAACAAGTACCCACAAGCACCCACAAGTACCTACAAGCACCCACAAGCACCTACAAGTATCCACAAGCACCTACAAGCACCCACAAGTACCTACAAGTACCAACAAGTATCCACAAGTACATACAAGTACCCACAAGTACCTACAAGCACCCACAAGTACCTACAAGTACCCTCAAGTACCTACAAGTACCCACAAGTACCTACAAGTACCCACAAGTACCCACAAGTACCTACAAGTACCCACAAGTACCTACAAGTACCTACAAGAACCCACAAGTACCCACAAGCACCCACAAGTACCTACAAGCACCCACAAGCACCCACAAGTACCTACAAGTACCCACAAGTACCAACAAGTACCCACAAGCACCCACAAGTACATACAAGTACCCACAAGTACCTACAAGCACCCACAAGCACCTACAAGTATCCACAAGCACCTACAAGCACCCACAAGTACCTACAAGTACCCACAAGTACCTACAAGTACCCACAAGTACCTACAAGCACCCACAAGCACCTACAAGTATCCACAAGCACCTACAAGCACCCACAAGCACCTACAAGTACCCACAAGCACCCACAAGTACCTACAAGTACCCACAAGTACCTACAAGTACCCACAAGTACCAACAAGTACCCACAAGCACCCACAAGTACCTACAAGCACCCACAAGCACCTACAAGTATCCACAAGCACCTACAAGCACCCACAAGTACCTACAAGTACCAACAAGTATCCACAAGTACATACAAGTACCCACAAGTACCCACAAGTACCTACAAGCACCCACAAGTACCTACAAGTACCCTCAAGTACCTACAAGTACCCACAAGTACCTACAAGTACCCACAAGTACCCACAAGTACCTACAAGTACCCACAAGTACCTACAAGTACCTACAAGTACCCACAAGTACCTACAAGTACCCACAAGAACTCACAAGTACCCACAAGCACCCACAAGCACCCACAAGTACCCACAATTACCTAAAAGTACCCACAAGTACCTACAAGTACCCACAAAAACCTACAAGTACCTACAAGAACCCACAAGTACCCACAAGCACCCACAAGTACCTACAAGCACCCACAAGCACCCACAAGTACCTACAAGTACCCACAAGTACCAACAAGTACCCACAAGCACCCACAAGTACATACAAGTACCCACAAGTACCCACAAGTACCTACAAGCACCCACAAGCACCTACAAGTATCCACAAGCACCTACAAGCACCCACAAGTACCTACAAGTACCCACAAGTACCTACAAGTACCCACAAGTACCCACAAGTACCCACAAGTACCTACAAGTACCCACAAGTACCCACAAGTACCTACAAGTACCCACAAGTACCTACAAGTACCTACAAGAACCCACAAGTACCCACAAGCACCCACAAGTACCTACAAGCACCCACAAGCACCCACAAGTACCTACAAGTACCCACAAGTACCAACAAGTACCCACAAGCACCCACAAGTACATACAAGTACCCACAAGTACCCACAAGTACCTACAAGCACCCACAAGCACCTACAAGTATCCACAAGCACCTACAAGCACCCACAAGTACCTACAAGTACCCACAAGTACCTACAAGCACCCACAAGCACCTACAAGTATCCACAAGCACCTACAAGCACCCACAAGCACCTACAAGTACCCACAAGCACCCACAAGTACCTACAAGTACCCACAAGTACCTACAAGTACCCACAAGTACCAACAAGTACCCACAAGCACCCACAAGTACCTACAAGCACCCACAAGCACCTACAAGTATCCACAAGCACCTACAAGCACCCACAAGTACCTACAAGTACCAACAAGTATCCACAAGTACATACAAGTACCCACAAGTACCCACAAGTACCTACAAGCACCCACAAGTACCTACAAGTACCCTCAAGTACCTACAAGTACCCACAAGTACCTACAAGTACCCACAAGTACCCACAAGTACCTACAAGTACCCACAAGTACCTACAAGTACCCACAAGTACCTACAAGTACCCACAAGAACTCACAAGTACCCACAAGCACCCACAAGCACCCACAAGTACCCACAATTACCTAAAAGTACCCACAAGTACCTACAAGTACCCACAAAAACCTACAAGTACCTACAAGAACCCACAAGTACCCACAAGCACCCACAAGTACCTACAAGCACCCACAAGCACCCACAAGTACCTACAAGTACCCACAAGTACCAACAAGTACCCACAAGCACCCACAAGTACATACAAGTACCCACAAGTACCCACAAGTACCTACAAGCACCCACAAGCACCTACAAGTATCCACAAGCACCTACAAGCACCCACAAGTACCTACAAGTACCCACAAGTACCTACAAGTACCCACAAGTACCTACAAGCACCCACAAGCACCTACAAGTATCCACAAGCACCTACAAGCACCCACAAGCACCTACAAGTACCCACAAGCACCCACAAGTACCTACAAGTACCCACAAGCACCCACAAGTACCTACAAGTACCCACAAGTACCAACAAGTACCCACAAGCACCCACAAGTACCTACAAGTACCAACAAGTATCCACAAGTACATACAAGTACCCACAAGTACCCACAAGTACCTACAAGCACCCACAAGTACCTACAAGTACCCTCAAGTACCTACAAGTACCCACAAGTACCTACAAGTACCCACAAGTACCCACAAGTACCTACAAGTACCCACAAGTACCTACAAGTACCCACAAGAACTCACAAGTACCCACAAGCACCCACAAGCACCCACAAGTACCCACAATTACCTAAAAGTACCCACAAGTACCTACAAGTACCCACAAAAACCTACAAGTACCTACAAGAACCCACAAGTACCCACAAGCACCCACAAGTACCTACAAGCACCCACAAGCACCCACAAGTACCTACAAGTACCCACAAGTACCAACAAGTACCCACAAGCACCCACAAGTACATACAAGTACCCACAAGTACCCACAAGTACCTACAAGCACCCACAAGCACCTACAAGTATCCACAAGCACCTACAAGCACCCACAAGTACCTACACGTACCCACAAGTACCTACAAGTACCCACAAGTACCTACAAGCACCCACAAGCACCTACAAGTATCCACAAGCACCTACAAGCACCCACAAGCACCTACAAGTACCCACAAGCACCCACAAGTACCTACAAGTACCCACAAGTACCTACAAGTACCCACAAGTACCAACAAGTACCCACAAGCACCCACAAGCACCCACAAGTACCTACAAGCACCCACAAGCACCCACAAGTACCTACAAGTACCCACAAGTACCTACAAGTACCTACAAGTACCCACAAGTACCTACAAGTACCTACAAGTACCCACAAGTACCAACAAGTACCCACAAGCACCCACAAGTACATACAAGTACCCACAAGCACCCACAAGTACATACAAGTACCCATAAGTACCTACAAGCACCCACAAGCACCCACAAGCACCTACAAGTATCCACAAGCACCTACAAGCACCCACAAGTACCTACAAGCACCCACAAGTACCCACAAGAACACACAAGTACCTACAAGCACCCACAAGAACCCACAAGAACCCACAAGTACCTACAAGCACCCTCAAGAACCCACAAGAACCCACAAGTACCCAGAAGTACCCACAAGAACCCACATGTACCCAAAAGAACCCACAAGTACCTACAAGCACCCACAAGTACCTAAAAGCACCTACAAGAACCCACAAGTACCCACAAGAACCCGGGCAAAGCACCTACAAGAGCTCTAACGCCATGTTTTTCTTGATAATATCCCTCTAACGAAGTGAATCACAACAAAAACGCCGTAAGTCCAACATAAAAAATTAGGGCTAAAATGCGTGTCTCTAACAGTGGTAAAACGCCGTAATTCCAATACCCAAAACAACGTAAGTCAAAGTATGTGTTAATAATGATAAAAATCAATACTTAAACTTAATTTATCTTAATGAAAATAAGAAAAGGCACATCTATGGACTGTTATCTTTCATTTAAGATAGTTCCCAAACGTAACGAATGAATAGTTTTCTTTATACACGATCGCAATTAAGGTAATTTTTCAAAAAAAACCCATGTTATCTCTATGGAACAATATAGTATCTTTCACCAAATGTCTTAATAATTTTATGGATTCTAAAACCACCCTTAACAACTTTTTCCATTATAGAATTAACTATTAGTTGGATCTCTTTGAAATTTTAACCACAAAAGTAGGGCCCAAATTTTAGTTCACTGGCAAAATTTCAAAGCGGCAAACACAATAAGAAAAAAGTTACAGCCAATCAAAGAACCCTCCTTTAGCATTAGAGGGAGTATCAAGTCTTATCTAAGAGAGCGACCGCTCTCCTAGAATTAATTTCTAAAATGGTTTTTTATAATATGAATTTTGAATTTTGCTTTATCTCTTACCTCGTTAGCTAAGGCTTCTAATTTGTCCATTATGTTTAAAGAAATACAGTCTTTAAAAAAATATTAGCAAGCTACACGATACGCTTTCGCCGTTAAAAACGTAAACATCGTCCAGATGGATTAACCATCCATGCTTGAACTTACTCAGACTAAAATTACCCCCGCCTGTTTTACTTCACTCTCCACCGCTGTGGAGCGCTGCTTCAAAAGCTCGTACTCGGTCTTGGCCGAGATTTTAGAAATTTTCTCTTCATTCACCCGAGCTCCGTTGGAAACATAAAAAAATCTCAACGTCACAACTTTCAGAACTGGAGGCTACGGTAAAAGGTCTGAGATATGACCTTGATGTTAGATTATTCTCCTTGTGCTACTATTCTCCTAGCAAAAAATCTCCCATTCTTAAAGGAATTATTCGACACTCTTAAAAGTATTATGCGACACTCTTAAAGGTGTGAAGCGACACTCTTAAAAGTGTTATGCTGCATCCTTTAAGGAATTTCACAACACTCATATGAGAGCAAAAATTAACTTTTAGTGCGATGTAAGAGTAAAAATGGTGTTAGTTGCACAATTTTTATACTCATCTTTGCCACCCATTGCTCAAATAAGTGTTATTAAATCCTTTCAAGGGTTTAAATGAACACCTCAAATGGTGTCAAATTTGGACCCATATAAACTACTTTTAAAGTTGTTAAAGCACACCCCATTTTCATATAGTGTAGGACACGTGATATTTGGTCCAATTTTTTATAACTTCCTGTTAGGGACAGTAGCTGCTGCTAGGGGGCGTTTGGAAAATGCATACTTTATCTTTTAGGGGGAACGAACAATCCCTAGCGTTAGTTTATCCATGGTTGGACATAAAAAGCCAGTATACCAAATGTGAGTGAAATTGGTTGAAAGACTTTCCCATTTCTGGTCGCCATTTTTTAAAAATAGCGGCAAATTGAATATCAATAGCCATTAAGCCCATCTATAGGATATAGAGAACCATTGTTCTAAATAGGAACGAAATCAGTTGAAACGGGCGAACCTTATTCCATAAGATGGCGGCAGATTGGAAAACATTTTTTTTAGTGCGTTCCTACTACTTAATAGCATCCTCTGAAAGTCTCCTATCTGGAGGCAGATGGTGATAAAGAGCATAGAAAACTAGTTCAAAAACGGCAGCTTCTTCGTAATTTCGGAATTTTAGGATAATAGTTGCGACTAGATGACCATCGTCTCAAAGTTTTGTGAAACTCGAGTATAAATATATTTAATAAACTGTTATTAGCTTTCAGTGGTGACATACTTTTGTAAACCACCGGCACAGAGGCATGGATGACGTCCAGATCGAACATCTAATAACGTTTCCATTAGGGATGGCAAAAATTCCGGAATTCCGAAACATATCCGGAATTTTCCGAAAAATTCCGGTACGGAATTTTCCAAGTTGAAAACCGGAATTCCGTATCATACGGAATACCGGTTTGTACGGAATTCCGGATCATACGGAATACCGGTTTGAACGGAATTCCGGATCATACGGAATACCGGTTTGAACGGAATTCCGGATCTTACGGAATACCGCTTTGTACGGAATTCCGGATCATACGGAATGTTTTCAGCCAACATTACTCAAGAATCAAGAGTAAGACACACCACTATTGTCTTCAATCTTCATCTCTTCAAATAATACAAATGGAAACCTTCCATAAACGGCGTCACACTCTTAAAGGGGGGGGGAGTTTCTGAATTTGTGACAGTCCGTGACAAGGGGGGGTTCGGAATTTGTGACAGTCCGTGACAAGGGGGAGGTTGGCGTAATGCTATTCGTGGCGTCACATTCAACTTTAATTTTGTTAGGAAGTCGGTGTATAAGAGGGGCGGATTGGCTCTCTTTCGTGATAAAATAATAAAAACAAAATTCTAAATTCCACCGTGGGAAACAAACTCAACAATATACAATAATAGCTAATGGTGTTTAGCCTATTTTTCTGTCCATAATTTAACAAAATTTATTTTCCTTGCCTTGATTAGTTATATAGCTAATGTAAGTTATAGCTATATAGTTAATGTTAATAGCTCCGGTTTTGATATCGGTTAAATTCCGGATTTGGTGTCGGTGTAATTTTGGTTTTGATTCCGAAATTGAAGCCGGTTTGATTCCAGAATTGAAGCCGGTTTGATTCCGGAATTGAAACCGTTTTGATTCCGGAATTGAAACCGTATTGATAACGGAATTGAAACCGTATTGATTCCGTAATCAATGCGGTTTGGTTCCGGAATTAAAACCGGATTGATTCCGGGATTTTTCGGAGTGTCAAAAGATTCCGGAATTCCGGTAAATTCCGGATTTGACATCGTCAAATACCGGTTTCGGAATTTTCCGAAAACCGCCATCCCTAGTTTCCATAGGCAATGTGGTTAGAGGTCCACTACGGGTTGACCTTTCCCTAGAGGTTCCGGTTAATAGTTGTAGCGACATTTGACTCCGAAAAATCGAAGTATTATTCGATGAATTGTCCAAAAAGTGCTAGTCTCATCTCGGATAATGGCGATAATTGACATTTTTTGAAGCCTCGTATTTTTAAACTGAAGAAAAATTTTGTGTAATTTTAATATTCATGAAATAGTTTCAACTCAAATACCGTTCCTTTCTTTTGGCTTTAATAACCCTTAACTAGGTTGACCTTAGGTCCTATATAATCAACCTGAGGTACAATGATACAGTTTTTCCTTCACCGGAAGGTCACAAACATTACCAGAACCAGAAGTTAATGAACCGAAGTTGTCAAATTCCTATTGTTTTAATGTTAAGGGCAATTGCGAATTACCCCCTCCCCAACCCGACCCTCTTTCGCGCTTTTCGTGACGTCTTTCTATCGCGCCGTTTCTAAAGGGCGCCCTCGAACGGTCGAGAGTGACTTTAGACTAGAGTCTGCTTGAGTCAATTAAAGTGGCGGCCTTCATAGGGGTTTGTTCAACAGTTGGCAACGAAAGCTGGCTAAATGAACTTTAAGAACTAAAAACGTGAATACACAATGTAATTTTAATTTATTGCCCAAAGTGGCAACTAAAAATTAAGCGATAACGTGTAAAAGAGAAGAAATTGTTCTTAAAAATAAAGATTCGGACAGCAAGGAGGCTAAGCCTTTGAAGAAAATGACATTGTAATGCATAGCTTAATCATGACTACTGTTTTGAGTAATGAAATTAGACCTTAGATTTTTCGCCTCATTGAAGTATTGTACAGTTAATTCTGCCATTGGACGATACGTTCTAATTTTAGCTTTGGTTTCATAACATTTTGGTATGGGTTGACTAGGCATATCCTCATCAGGATTAGGCATATTAAAGGGACTGCTAAGAAGGCATCAGCGGGTGGGTAAAATTTATTTGAAATACGTCACAGACATCACGTGATACCAAGATACAAAGGCTCCTCATGGAGTGAAAATGGACATCTAGTCCTTGTTTTTCTTGAGATAGCAGCGCCAATTCCATGAAGTGGTAGTTTTCGAAATAAAACGAACTAAGCTCCTTTGAACCACGACTCTCCTTGGTCACGTGTCTCTGACATATTTCAAATAATTTTTACCCACCCGCCGATGCCTTCTTTACAGTCCCTTTAACTTCAGAATTGTCATCCAAAGTGGCAAACTGTCGTTCAACAGGTCTTTTTGGGTCTTCCTTTTTTTAGGCGTTTGAGGCTTACATTGGATTTTAAGCTTGTTGTGCAAAGCGACCAAATTTTCCACATACCCTTTTGCAGTATCAGAATCTATATTTTAGGTACAAGTCAAGTCTCGAAAGCACGAAAGGCCGCTTAACATTCGCAACGTATGCTAAAATATCTTTCGGCAAATTTCCTTCCATTTAAAAATGAATACAGTTCATCTACAGCCACAGACTAAATCGAAAACTGCCTAAAGAGCTAAGCCTAGGAATAGCAGACGCCAAATTTTTGTAATTCCGATCTCGAAAGGTCGTTCTCAGATAGTATCCCATCAATCATTGCACGACCTTTCTCAGTAGAAAATGGGGAACAAATGCGTCAATGTTTCAACGCCCCTCGACGGGACCAATTATCCATTCTTTGATAACTTTGGTTCATTTACTACTGCCAGAACTGATATCTAATTACGGAAGTGAGTTGTCTATCTTCTTTGCTCAAATCGCATACCTAAGAGAAAAGTTTAGGTATAACATAACATTACACCTTAAAAGAACGGCCTTTTCCTAAATATAAAAGAAAAATATTATTACTAAAATAAATAGCATTTTATTAGTCTTATAAAGAGGACTACTGTGCTGACATTGGTTAAGTGGCGTCTGCTAAATCGAACCCCTTACTCCTACGGGATTGGATGAATTGTCACAGGCTGAGACAGGTAAGGGTAAGGTAGGGGTAAGAGGTTTAGTTCAGCAGACGCCACTAAATCAATCACGGCGCAGTTGTCCTCGTTTGTAAAACTATAATAAAAAGCAAATTATATTGTAATAAGAGATGATTTATTTAAAAAAAAAATTCCTTTTATATTTACAAAAAGGCCGTTCTTTTAAGTTATAATGTTATGTTACCTGAACTTTTAATTTAAAGAAAAATTTGTTTCGTATGCCGGAAGCTATTATTTACCTTTCCCTTTAAGTGTGGCGTGAAACGCGTCTAAATACACTAAAGCTTAATAACTAAGACGTGGAAGACGTTATGAATTATATTCATTGTAGTTGGCTTGATATGAAACTAATTCACGCATCCTTTTTCCACCTTTCAAAACCCACGAAACAGCGAGAGCATTGAACTAAAACGAAGACAGCCTTGCACCGCCTCAATTGGATTTCCTAGTGAATCATGCAAAATGGAAATTCCGGTGACGAAAAAATCAGTTCCCTCCTGCTTAAAATTTTGGTATTAAACTCTCACTCTAGTCTTGCTACGTGAATAATGATCACTTCAGTCACGTGTATAGTTATGAAATGAATTTAGCTAAAATAATATATTAAAATTAATTAAATATTGTTTCGAATAAAAAGCTAAATCGATTAAAAAAATTAATAATTTCGCGTACGAATTAATTTTTTTTTCAATAATTTTCTCGTAAAATATTGATACCTTTAGCACACGAAAGGATTGAGTGCCAAGATAAAACTGGTTGCAGAAGCTCTACAAAGAAAACTTGGAAATTAGATTTGTCGAAAGTGGAAAACTTTGCCAGCACCATCAAAATTTAAAATGGTATCAAGTAAAACCAAGAAAAAATGCTTTTCGTAGAATCTATAGCGTGACAAAATTTCTACCAAATTTGACGTAAATTCTTGTAAAGGAATATCGTGAAAAAAACCGCCTTTTGAGACCCATCATCAATTACCACCAACCTCCATTGTATAACTATAAACACTCTCTTAACACACTATGTTGATTACACGGAAGAAATTTCTTTCGGACACACAACAAAAGCATACCATACATGTACGGTTTGATACACTCACCCTAAAAACAAACCTTTGTTATGTAGTATAATTATGTCAACCATAGCGCGACGCCAGTATATTGTATTGAGTTTATCAACAAACCTTCATTTGAAACGAAAGAAAAAATTCTTCCTGATAACGTTATTAAACCTTTAAGAAAGTAACCGAAAAACTTGTAACACTGGACGTTTCATGCTCGTTTTTGCGTAAATTCTATTGATAAAATTATTTGCTTTACAGTGGCACCGATGGAAACTACTTAGTAGAGCTAAACACTCAGATTTCTAGTGCACATTTTACGCCTTAGGTATAATAAGCTTACAGTTTCTTGAAGAAAAAAAACATACTTCGAATATTTATTTCTGCTTTTTCGACTCCGACATTGTACTACAAATAATGGTACTATTTTTTTCAAACACCTTGACCATAAGTGTTAAAAAGGTTTTATTTCATAAATTTGTGCGTGAATGAAACTGAATTGATCCTACTTTCTTCTTCAGGATGGAAATAAGGAAGCTGGATTATAAATACTTTCACTATCGACCACTCCCGCTTCCATTATTTCTACACAAACAAGTAATTTCAATCTTTATTTTAGTTTGCAAATTTATACAATTTTTTTTTGCAAAAAAAAACAAGTACACCGACGTAACATTGACGTTTTCATAATGAAAATAGGCACAAATAAGAAATACCCAGGAAGAGAAACGTCAATGTTTCGAAATGTAAAATCCCACTGGAAAATACAACGTTAAAACCTTCTCTTAAGCCGGATCTTTTTTTTTAATTTTATCCCTTAACGGTTTTTTTTACGAAATTCCATAAAATTTTTGGGTCGACTCACAAATACACATAGAGAATAAAAAATCAAAACAAAAAATATGAATATGATATAGTTTAGCTTGAAGTTCATATATAATGAAACAAATAACACCCAACATATATACGTTAATTTTACATTTTATGCTAAATTTTGTTTATGAGTAGAGAACTAAAAATAAGGCGACGGGATTCTCAACATCATTTTATCAAAGCTGTTGTGTCTAGTTGTGGATGATCTTCTAAGAAGGTGAAATGCACTGTACATGGTGCTTCAAAATGGGTGGTTGGACCGAAACACAGTGGGTTCTCTGGGCAATTTTACGTCGAAACTCAAAGACAACGCTTATTTAATTTTAATTGTCAAAATAAAAAATAAATATAAAATCCGACTAAAAATCTAACATTTTTCAACCCATAATTTTGCCTCCAAACTGGAAATATATTGAGGAACATAAATGCACTTTCTCTAAACATGGTTTTAGAGAAAAGTTTACTTTTGGTGAATTTGAAGATATTCTTGAAAATGGTTTCGCTCTTAGAGTCCTACTAGTGTCTCTGAATTTTTTCATGGAAACATTTTATCTCCTAAAGTCTATGAGTTAGGCCCTATGTGTATAACGTAGAAACGGCAGCGATCGTCATCATTTATAAAATCGAGGCAGAGTAGCGAGAACAGAAACGCTAGCGTCGTGTAGTGAGGAAAATCCGCGTAAAACTCATGTTTCGGGGTAGGGAGAGAAGATTTGGTTTTCTTTGATGATTATTAGTTGAATTTCTTTTCTTAGGAAATTAATGAAACTGTCTTTCGGGAAAAATCATAAAAATATAGGGGTTAATATGGATTTCCTGAATTAAAATTTTTAGTTTAAAAGGCATAATTATAAAACACTATCTGTTAAACGCGTCTTCGCTTGAATTTACATATGGTATATTTATCTATTGATGACTAATATTTTTGAAGTATATTATTTTCACATATATTCAGCCATTTTGTGTGCTCACGTCCATAAAGCAGTTTTTAACGTATAACCAACCATTCGGTGAGCACTCATCCATAAAGCAGTTTTTTATTATAAACAAGACGACCCAAGGGCTGAGCTCGTAATAGTAGCCACAACGTACCGTACTTAACAGGCGTGCATAAAATTTAACTGTGCTTAAATGATTACCCGTAATCCTTACTTCAATTAATTAATTATTATTATTATTATTATAATTGTAATAGTGCGACACAAAGAGAAATTTTGAGTGAGTAGCCCCTCGATACGCTACCCTTAAAATGATTACTCGTAAGACCATTCTAAAAACAAGGTGTTAGCTTTAACAATGCTAAAATGATTACACACAATTAACCCTTAATAGATGAACAGAAAGTTTTAGTGATTACCCCCTCGGTGATCGAGTTTCCTTTAACAGTGTTAAAATGATTTCGTACTTAACGCTCAATTAATACATGTACAGAAAGTTTTCAATTACAACATAGACTTATGCCGACGCATACTCATCGCATTATATAAATATCTAACATGAACTTATGGCCAGAAACGTTTTAAAGATAAATAATTCGGTAGAACACCCAACAGTTGTAATATCCCGGTGTCTTAAGACCATTCTAAAAATAACATCAGTATATACATGTTTTGGCTTATAAATTCCCCTCGATTTCTTTGAATAATAGGGGTGCAGTGTTGAAAGCGTGAAATCTTATTGTCAACGGGTGAGAGGAATTTTCAAGGGAGTGTATATAGATTAAGCTTAGTATCATAATTCCCTTACTTTTAAGTAGACGAACGAAAAATACCACTTTCACAACAATTCTCTCCCTTTCTCTATTCCTTCAGTGACGAACGAAAACTTTTATACAGCCAAAGGCGCTACTGTGTCACCAATACTACTACAACAACAGGCAGGTCAAACTAAGAGAATCATCGTAGATGTACATCATACGATGTGGCTAAAAACATTTGGGTAGAGCGCGTCCATAAAGTGTGTCTCACGTGTATCCAACCATTTGGTTAGTGTTGGAACTCTTAAGCACTGCAACTTGATTATTTTATGTTTATATGCTTTTGCATAGAATTTACTTTATACAGACCAACATATTCCTTTGTCGACAGCCACTGATACTGCCAACGGATGACTATACTAAGTTATAGGTTTCAAATACAGAATGTAAATAAATACGTTTTGAACTTCTGCTTTTATGGTATGCAAATGAGAAGGTACAAAAGGAATATTCGGCAATATCCCTGGATGAAACAAAATGTTTCATAGAACAGTCCTGCGATTAATCTTAGAACTTAGACCTCGAATTACAACCTCTATCTGTTTGGTAAACACCTCAACGAAAATGTTCGATGTGTCTAACATCGTGGTGGAGGCACTCTTCAAGACCACTGTCCATGTCTAGCAACACATTTGCAAGCACTAAACTGATGACGAAAGTTCAAGTAAATGCCTCCAGCGAGGTTTTTATCGCAGAAGAAGGGACCGATAATTCGGTTTCCAAGAATGACCGCCCAAACATTTACCTTCCATCTCCTTTTGCTATGTTCACACTTGCACGGGTGTCGGCTGACAACTCGTTTGCCCAATTAGTTGTGAAACATTATTTATTGCTAGTTCGAAGCGATTTCAAGAGCCTCGGTTCACACCTTAAGACGCTCATGTTAGTGCTGTCTGCTTACCTTTTCGTTGGTGTTGTCTGCTAAGGCCGGTGAAAATACACTTATTACTAGTCTCATCCCAGGTGAACTATCCCTGAACACTAGAAACTACCTTCCAAAGCCGCTTTAAGTTGGTTCGCGAAGCAACTTCAAGAAATCGCGTTTGTAATTAGCTTCTCGAGTATCAGTTTTGTTCACACTAAACTTTGGAAGCGTTTTGAATCGCTTCGAACCGGTTTCCCGTGTAAGTGTGAACGTGGCTTTAGTGTCTTAACAGCTGGAATAGGCTGGCATTTCTATGAGACACGAGATGAACTACTGTAATACGAACTTAGGCACTAAACTGCAGATTTTACATCTCTGAAGGGGCCGGCAATACCTCAACTTAGAGTGTAAACAGATTGCCGGTTTGAGTAGGTCATAATGCTTATTGTGGTGAAGGCCGCTTTAACATTCGACAAGCGACAGTTTTTTATGCCGAACGCTTTCCACATCGACAAAGACCGGTGCGAAGTACCTTTGCCGACATTAGCGACAACCTTCGTGATTTCGGTAGTTTCGTCGTGCAAGACCATGAGAGTGCAGCGTAGAAGGGACCGTATAGTTGATAATGATGACGGAGAAGTGGACAACCTAGCACGTTTTGAAGCCAAACCCCTTAATAGTAGTAGAGCGGTTGGACGAGAGGTTTGACCACAAAGGCATCACTACCGGTTGTGTCATATCCGCCTCCATCAAGACTTAACGGAAGAGGATTACCTAAGACGGCAATATCTTTGTCTTACCATGCGTAAACAAATTCAAGCCGATCCATTATTATTGAGAAAGGTACTACTTTCTGACGAGGCTATTTCACATGGATGGTACGGCACAACGTACATTACTGGACCCAAAAAAAATCCTTACTGGTTACGACACAATTACCATCAAATACGATGGAAGGTAAATTTTTGGAAAAACGAATTAACGTGCCCTTTTTTTCGATGAGAACATCTCTTTAGACACTTATTTGGACTTTCTGCGTCATGAGTTCAGGAAAAGCGATGGACGAATTGCAGTTAACAGTGATTCGAGACCTGTGGTTCCAGCAGGATGGAGCCCCACCACATTGGACGGTCAAAGTTCGTCAATGATGAACGACCACTTTCCAAACCATAGAGGTGGACCAATTCCGTGGGCAGTAAGAACTCCTGACCTTACCCTACTTGATTTCTTCCTAAAGTGTTATGTTAAGGGCCAAGTTTATAAAACACAGCCAATGACTAGAGAAGACTTGAAGAACTGAATTCGAGCCGCAATAAAGAGAATTACTCCTCAAATGCTTGCAAAATGTATTGCAAGACCTGGAAAGTTGTCTTGAAGAGTTCCGCCACCACGATGGTAGACACATCGAACATTATCGTTGAGGTGTTTACTAAACAGAGTGGAGGTTGTAATTTGAGGCCGAAGTTTTAAGGCTAATCGTAAAACCGTGCTTTAAAAATTATGTTCCATTCAGGCATGTTCCTCAACATTCCTTTTTGTACATACCCGTTACAATCTTAGACAATAATGCCATTTTGCCGGAACGATGTTGGCAAAAATCTCAATTCCAAAATATACAGTTAATAGGATTGTCAAACCTGTCAATAATTTTTCTTGAAATACAATTTAAAGCAGTTTTTGATACTCGAAGTCAACTGTGAGATAAAAATTCATCTTTAAATATGTAGAACATACTTATTTTTTCTGAAAGACTAGAAATTTACACTGTGATTAACAAGTTTCAAAAGAACTATGGGAAAAAAGTCAAGCAAAATAAAAGTTTGAAACCAACTTAAAACATACGAAGTTATAGCAGTTATAACGTAAAATTTCGACATGGCTAGCAAACGTTTTCAGAATTTCTAAATTTTTCTTATGTTGTTGTAAAATTTCCATTAAACCCAATAACTTTGAAAGTTAAAATGTATACAACGCTTTAAAAGACAACCTACAGAGTCTGACTTTATTAAATGAGAGCAAGACAAAATTTAATGCTGAAAGAAAGTCGAACGACACTTTTAGTTTCTAAAAATGGATCTTTACAAAAATAGAAAGTAAGATCATGCCGAGTTGTCTTTATGAATCATTCATGGAATTTATTCCATCACATTATGGTGGGTTATTTTCGCAATGGGGTACTTTCTAGAATTAATAATCATTGATCGTCTAAGTGTTTGCTTTTCACTCGTTTGCATACTTTATCCGACACCAAATCTGCCTTTTAACTTGAATATTCCAAAGGAATATATTGAGGGAAATTTTAAAGATTTTCAATGAACTTAATTTTGATTAAATTAATATTTTTGTAATGCAGAGGACAATCAACTTTTAACCAACTTCGTTTAGCGAAAACACAACACTAATCAAAGGCATCGCTTTGTAAGAATCTATGACGTTTCATCAACGACTACTACGTCACTTCATGACTACCTCACAGTAACCAGTGACTAACTTATGGCACATATTTTATGAACTTATGTTGTCATTAAATTAAATGTTTTTGACTACAAATTGACTTCAAAATTATCAAGTTAAACGAGAAATACAGAGGTCTACAAAGTTGCAGTTTTCGTTGTGATGACAGATATGATTTCATAGTCTTTTAGTTTGCATAAATTTCGCCAGCATTGAATCTCAAGATTGATGCAAAGTAGGGGATTTTCATCGCAAAACTAATCACAAATAAAAACATCCATTCCTAAAGAAGGTGCTATAACATAATTTCAGAGCTGCCAAGATATTAAAAGGAATAATATAGGTTATATTATGATAACCATATTTTGAACTCTTTGGCTTGAAAATGAACATTTAATCCGCCCTCTATTAAAGGCATTTCCTAATTATTTGACTTGAACCTTGAAGATTCGCCGAAATAAAACGTTAGAGGCCGTAATTAACTGATTTTCTTAACTGTTTAATGAAAGTGTCAGTAATAACGAAATAGTTCCTAAATTAATTAGTACGAAGAATTGCTATTGTCGTTACCATTGCGTTCGAAATTTAAATTTCACAATAATTGTAAGGTGTATTTAATGAAAATCACAGTTTGAAGTACACTTTTACATTCCTTTAAATGAAATCAAAAGTTTAATAACCTGAGTAAATAAGGGTAATTCCCAAAACAACATAAATTTTCATTTCATTCTTTAATGTAGGGCGACGTTAAATTTAAAATGTTATTCATAAATTAACCAGGATATGAGTTCATACGCGTTGATGGTAAATAATTCCAACTTCTTAACTTTATACATAAAAAAATTTGAAGGCGGAGTAATTATCAAACATGCCAACATTTTAGTTAGCTATACTACTTGATATCTTTAACAAATTTGGTTTGAGGTAGATGTAGCTGAAGTTCATAAAACTATGTAAAAAAGTCAGTTATTCTAACATAGTTTTCATTGTCAATTCTTGGTCAGACGACTGAAAACGACTTGATTACCTAGATTTGGTTTGTTAAACGGTTTTCTCTACCAATCGTCATGCTTGAAAATGACTACTGTCAGAAGTTTTTCCCTTCGTGAGACTGCCTTCATTTCCGAAAGATTTCGATTAGCACATAAGACGCTTAACGAATATTTGAAATTACTAGCCTAATATATTTTTATACGTTTCGGGTAAAATGTTCCCAGATGTTAAACATTTATTAAACCTTGGCACAAAATGATTTTAGTTTTTATTCATTTCAATGCTTGAATTTTATTGCCTACCAAACATTGTTTTACGTTCACGTCCATAAACGGTTTTAGACATAATTATAGAAAATAGGAGATAATTTGTAATTTAATATTTATTAAATGTACCGCGATAAATATCTTTAACTCTGTCTCATTTTTTGCCTAGTTTCTTGGTTTGGTAGTTACGGAACGTTTTAAACCAATATATTGGTTTGAAATTAGGTATAAATTCCTGGTTGTTTTCATCTCATGGGCCATTATCATTTGTACAATAGCAACGAATTTTGTAGGAGAAACGAGTAGAGAAATAGGACCATTAATATTCTTCTAATATAATATAAATATTTTCTTTTATTATATAATACCCCATATATTCAAACTAAAGAATTTGTATTAGTACTGCTTCAGAAAAACTTTACGTACAATAAACAATCGCTATACGGTACAATGAGAAACAAATTTAAAACAAAGAAATTATTTAAGCATTGCCAAGTGAAAAGAAGTGATGCCTTTATACCAGAAATGAATTTCCACGCTATCCTAGCTACAAATAGATGGACTGTATCCAGTGAGAGGAGTGAAGTCACGGGATATATTTATATTTAGGGTAACAGGTACTCTACCATATTCACCGACATGAATTAAAAAAGAGGGTAACCTACTGCCGGTTTTTTTTCCTGAAGATTTAGTTACAGACTTCCTTCAAAACCAGTTACAAAGGTTGTGATTTTTAGAATGAAAAATGACTAACAGACTCTAGACTATAAAACCCAAAGAAAACCTAGTTTTATTAAATGAATAATATTTAAGCTTACCACACTTTTATTAATAACGTATTGTCTTCATTGATGACAAAAATAGCTATCTAGAATTACTACAAATTTTTAAATGTTTCAGCATCTTACTATAAAAGCAACCACGCATGGATTGTGCCAAACGATTGGGTGACTTTATATCGGTAACCTTTTCAACACGAAACAAAAAACTTATCGATAACAAGAATTTTCCATAAATATGCAATTGCACAATCGGTTCTTTATTATACTGGAGTTATTAAGAGCAATTCTTAGTATTAGATTAGGTGATTTAAGGGTATTTTAGGCTAGGGTTGGTTATGATAGGTTAGGATAGGATGCGTGAGATTTGGTTTGGTTAGGTTACGTTAGGATAGGTATTTATTGTAACAGTTACTTAGAATCTCTCAATTCAGTGAAGATTTTCGATTTATGGTGCAATATTTTGAATGTGTGCTTTCTAGTTTTCATAATAAAGTGTAAAGTTATTTAGGCCTACTTATATTTTTTATGAGAAAGCTTTTCCACTTCAACTTTCAGGCTTGGAAAAACACTTTGAACGAAAGTATAATTCGATTAGAATAATTTCAATGTTCAATCGATCAAATTAGATTCGATCAGTTAGCACTGCGTTCCTTCACAGAAAATTTGATCAATTCAAAACAAAGGGATTAAAGGATATTCTTATTTTTAGTCAAAAAGTAGCGGTGATATAAAAATCATCATTTGCTTCATTTGATTGTAAACTAATCCATGAACTTTGAAGGTGTACATAATAATACCGAAAACGTCGAAATTTTACAAATTATATACATTTTTCGTTTTAGAATTGAAAATGGAAGGCACAAGTAACACAGTATATCCAAATTATTGTTTAATAATAAATGATTTATGGCAGGATAGAAAGATTTTACTTAAACCTACTCTTTTCTATACTAGGTGATAACATAGATAAGATATGTTCCATAAGTATGACACTATCTATACTTCGTAAAGCTAGATTTACTGAGAGCTAGTTCGAGAACGACGCGAGAATTGACTACACTCGGTTAGTTTTGCAGGACTTCCATCTTCCAGTTTATTTTTTACTAAACCTTTGACAGTGCTCACCAGGCGTCGTTTTACGAGAATCTATGACGTTTCATCTACGTCATTTCATGAAAAGCTCTCAGTAACCAGTGACAAACTTATGGAACATATCATATGACCTTATGGTGATAAAAACAGAAATAACTGAGCCAAGATTGCAGTTGTTTCAGTCTTCATTGAAGGAATGTTAGACCTATTTGCCTTACTAGAAAATATCAAATAGTTAGAAAAATAATCCAGAAACCGTATTTTTCATTCAAACTAAGAAGGTTAATGAAATTTTCGATTTCGAAACACTCCCGTGTACAACGAACGTCCCACAACCTAGGGGGAAATAATTTGGCTTATTTTAAAAGCGAGAAGAACAGGTTCCTAGTCCGCCGCCGCGGTCGCTTACCTCTAACCTTGATCCAAAATATAGGCTTCGCATATATATATATATATATAAAAGATTTTCACGAAGAAACAATACCACGGATTCAAGACTTATGCTGATGCTTTTAATAACCATTTATTTGCATTAAGATTGTCTCTAGGTCAGATTTTGTTAGAGTCTAACCTAGGAAAAAGTTCAGTCACAAAAGCAAATGTAAAAAGAACACGACTTTAATACTATATATTCAATATAAGATTAATTACGTATGAAATTCACAAGGGGCTAGTCATTCGCCATAATTTTGTACACCTGATTACTGATTTCTGAATTTTTAAGTGAATTCCGATGATTACTGGACGAGTTCCTTGATTTACGTGATTACGATTGTTTTCGGTGATTTCCATAATCTTTACACTGATTTCCCGTTATAGCCGCAGATTACTTGTGATTCCTGTTTGAATTCCAATGAATTCCGGTGATTTTTTGATGAATACCGTGATTACCACTGAATTCTTCGTGAATTGCGATGAATGCAGTGATTATTTCTATTTCAACTGATTATGATTTTTATTTTGGATTTTCAAATTCTTCGATTGATTACGTGTAATTATTTCACGAAAGGCGTGATTGCCGAGGTGATTACAAAAGATTACTAGTAAATTATGATTATGTCTGATTTTCTCAAGATTTCACATGATTTCCAGTGATTATCGGCGGTTTCTGATTACATTTGATTATCCACAAGAATGATTTTGATTACTGATGATTTTCAAAGAATTCTAGAAATCAAGTAATCGATTTCTGCGGTTTTGTGTACACACCTGATTATTCAATTGACTAACCCCTCGGATATTCACCACAAAACAATAATACCAGAAGTCTATAATAATCTCCCTTCGGGAGGAAGTTCCCATCAAGCTATAGAAATCATGATAAAGTCGTAAAACATCTTGTATTCGGCATGAAGTAAATAGAAAACTCGACGGCCGATGGATTAACAATGCTAATGACTGTTATATAGTCTTTGTGAAGAAAACTACTATTATTTTGTGAACAGTTTTTTGGGTACATGAGAAAGTGCTCCTTTCTAGGTGCAGGAGCTAAGACCACCTTTATCGCGGTACACAGTTTTCACAAAAATGATAATGAAATTATTTTTCAAGCCTTGGCATTAATCTCTTTCTGTTATGGAGACTTACAAGGACTAAAGCTTATAATTATAATTCCACGAAGCTTTGTCTGTGCAATGTGCGGTTTTATTTGAATAATGCTAAATGTAGGACTCGAGTTGTATTAAGGGCAGTGAAAATATTTTGCCGAAAACTAGGTAAAAACCGAAAAAAAAATGTTACGATGTATATAATTTAACATCAATTCTAGTTCCCCTACACGTTTTATCGCAGTTTAGGTTCCACTATTAAAACGGACTTGTTACCCTCCCGGATAGACGGTTTACCCTACAGAGTACAAATTTTATTAATTTCATTTTCTTACGTACAAAACGTAAAACCCCGAGTCTTCACTTCAAACAGAACTCAAAATGACCCATTTGGAACTCTAATGCATTCTTAAGATGAAATAAACCAAACCAAAACCAGCTTTCTATCCCCTTCATCCCTCCAGCATGCTTAACACCGTGGCTGATTACGTCGGCGACGTTATGCTGGGTTTTCACCATTAAATTTTACGCGCTTTTCTCCGCGGAAAAAATATGGCCAAAGAAAATCCCTTGAAATATTATCACCGGTAAAATTAATACAATGAAATTGATTTTGATGAAACTTAAATAAACTGCTGATTTAATAATGATAAAATTTTTGTAATGGCAGAAAAAGGACCCAACGTTGCCCGTCAGAACATTTTTATTACTTTTGGAGGCAATTTTAACCCCAAATGCCAAAACTCTGTCTATAGGACACAGCGTATCAGTATACTAAATTTTTAAGAAATCGGTTGAAACACTCGTTACTTTTTCCATAAAGGTTTCTTACATTTCTGGCCACACTTTTTCAAAATGGCCGTGCATTGAAAAATATTTAATTGTCACGTTTCTGGTAATTTCGGCTTTCTAGGTAGAGAGGTTTGGGCTGGATGATTATTACATAGATATAGATTACGTTAAATTCATGTATTCATATTTATATAAGATGAAGGGAGAATTTTTAAATTATGTGCTGGCTCAATATAACGTGTCTATAAGATTAGATAAACTTAAAATAGCTACCTGAATGGGGGAAACCTTGCGCCAAAAAAGGTTGTGTTGCCAAAATGGAAATGCATTGAAAGCCACAAAAAACCATTAAGCATTTTTCGCACCGTGAAAACCGAGAATTAAGCATAACGTTGAGGTTTGGGTATTAACATCAGTCTATGAAAGAATCAAAGCCAAAAAACCTCCTTACGAAAGATCCGCAACGAGGCCAAAGACGAGGATTCCCCCGTCCTTCGCTTTTCGAGGCCAACCTATTTAAAGAGGGTAACACCATTTCTTATAATGTCATTTGCGAGTTTGTAAGCAAACGTGTAGTGCCGGTCACTACGTTTTCATTTTAACGGGATATTTCTAATAGTAGCAGACGTTGAACGTTGCACGAAAATTCAGTGATCAACTTGGAATTAAAAGCAATTGTGTTAATTATCGAAAAGCGAAAAAAAAACTGAACTAAATATCGAGAACTTTTCTAATTACCCTGTGGAATTGTTTGCATCTAATTTGAATCACGTTAAAAGGTTGGTGTTTGTTTCCGTTATAGTTTATTCAAATTCAAACTAAATTCCGAACTTTAGTCGATATATGCGGTATTCAATATTATATGAAATGCATGTTACTTTAGCTTAAAATTTTTATCAGAGGTGAAATACTCAATTATCTTTATTAACCAAAATACATACATTTTGTTTACTTTCAAGTGTATGTATAATTTTGGAACGTTAAAGTTTGCGGTATTGAAATGTGTTTAACAATAATCAACACGAAACTAAAATTATCGCGTGTAGTCAAGTTCACGAGTAGAACAAATAATGAGATGGAACGCTATGGTATCCCCTTTTTGTATATCCTGCCTCAAGCAAAATGCCGATAATTTAAAGCAAAAACGATATAAGTGGTTGTTTTAACTTTAATAAAACCAAAATTTGGATACCCCTATAGAAATTCGCAGTAACTTAAGAACTAGTCTTAACGCAGTTTTCGTATTCAGTTTGGGCCCTTTACAAACTGATTTGGTCATAATCCTCAGTGTGCTAGGTTATTACCAACTTTAAGATATGTGCAATTAAGGGGAGTGGGCGCTGCTGTTAATAAAAGTGCTGTTTATTAGGCAAAGACAATGTTTTATGCTAATGAAGAGAAATATTCTATGGTTTTAATAAGAGCGAGCTAGAATTTGGGATTAAAATTTGCATGTAAGATTAGCCACCCATGACAATTTTCAGAGGGAGGGAGATTGCTAAGATAATTTTCCCCTGGAATTTTAACAAGGCATGCAATCTAGGACTCGTGCCAAACATTAGATGTAAAGAATGATATTTTCCAGCTTATTTTCCTTTAGTAGATAAAAAATGTTCAAAACCTCATAAGAAAACGCGGAAAATATCAATTTTCAAATAAATGTGTAGATGAGTTAATATAAGAATAACGTGCATATACTTAAAAAAAGCTGTATCATTTCATTTATCATCTAGCAGTGAACTGATTAAACAAGCATTTTACCTAAGACCCTTAAAAACAGATGGACTGGAATGGTAAGCTAAAGCCCCCGTTCTTCTAAAGGTATCGCCTGTCGTCGCTCCTAGCGAGAGAATCCCGAAACTTTTCGACTCATGGTTTGAGTCGGAAAATTTTCAATATTGGTCGCGGCATGACGCTAGAGAGTTGCTGCCTTAAAAGAACCACGTTCCGTATCTTAATTCCTGTTCATCTGTGTTTAATGGTCTTAGATTCTACTAGAGTTGGTATTTCTTCTAATACTAAGATAGCTCTTTATCACCAAAGCAATGTTTCCCAAATTGTTTGATGTTGCGACACATCTTTTGAACACTTAAATGTATATATGACACGTCTTTCCAAGTGATTTTTTTTGATATTTAAGAGAACTTTGAACAATTTCAAATTTGGTTTCGCCCTGTACGAGAAAAATGTTTGTTAAAGATAGTCAAGTGTCGTGACAATGCGTTTCGGAAACACTACTTAGAGTTTCAAAAAACGGCACAACGTGTCCACTCCTGCTGTGCATAAAATTTATAAAAATCTTATTTAGAAATAATTTGTAGCTGTGTTAAGAAGTACAAAGATTGAAAGTTGTAGAAAAATAATGCAAATAATCGTAATTTTCCAATGATGAGAAAGATATTTTAACGTGAAAATTAATGAAGTAATGTGTAAGCGATATGGCGTGAATGGACATACGAGGTCTGATTTTTGTTACAGCTTACTGCACTACAAATGCCTTTTGGTATAGTAATAAATCCATAAGTAGTCGTTACTTTAATTAATTTCTTCGCTTAACATAATTTATCTAAATGAGAGAAAGTTTATACTATTATAAAGAAAAAAGTCATGACACTACCCATTGTAATCAGAAACAGATTAATGTAAGATGAACGTTGAATATGGAATTTTCAATTTCTCGACTACTTTGTAGGTTTTGAAGTAATTGGCCACGAACACTTGATCTCTAAAGGGACCGGAAAACGACCACCTTGCACTGTACGAACCGAGTCCTCTCTAGCATAGCATTAGGGGAAGGTAAGGGGGCTGTGAATTTGGGAACAGTCAAGACCATTCGATCTTTAGTGATTCTCCATACACCTATTGAAAAAAAAAGGATTAAACACCCCGTTTATTTTTCCTTTTTTCCTTATAAAGCAAACGTGCTTAGTTTTCTGGTCCGTTTAGAGATGCAGCGTTCATGGATTGGCTCATAATTTCAAAACTCGCGCTCGAAATCTGTCGTACTTATCCCCTTACAATTAGAGCTTTAACGATCGATACTACTGAAAGAAACATCACTAACTTAAATTACAGCCAGTTAAATTTATTTAAAAAAAAATGATTCTAGAATTGACAGTTTAAAAATAATTCCATATTTCCAATGAGTCATTTTAACCAGGAAGATAGAGATAAGAGTGGGTGAAGTCAAAACATAAACAGAGGAAGTTTCTCTATAAAGTATGTTAGGATGGTAAGCCTAGAAGAGGCAAAAGCTATGCTCCGACGTTCTTATTACATTAATCCGTTTTTCTGTAATATAGAGACTATCACTTCGAAACACCGTTCACGACCATAGAAAATATCGATCGATTATGATATTTTTTTAAAACGTAAAAAATTTTGTTATACGCAAATATTTCTTTCGTTATAATCAAGATTGAATTGTTGCTGAGTTTACTAAATCGCGGTACTCCACAAATTTGACTCTGGACTGTATGTACTTACTGCTGTCCAAAGTTGAGCAAAACGTTTGAGTAATAATAAAGTAAAATGATGAAGGCGCTACAAAGTCTCGCTGAGCGTATTATTACTAACATAAGAAAATCTTAAGGCATGATAACTATTTTTTAATTTTCTCATCTTAAACGGGAAGATAATTTGATTATTTTTAAGTATAGTGCATTTCTTCAATTTAATGGCCTAACGTACATATCCTAACTTTTACATTTTTTTCTTTCGAAAGGTTAAAAAGACCAAAGAAAAATGTTAAAAATTTGGACGGCCTTGACTTTGGCCATCACTTTCCTGGTTCAGAGTGTAACGTCGGATAACTATGGACACGGATTCGGAGGAGGTTACGGACATGGAGGATGGCATCACAAACCTCCACCAGTCAAATTCATCATTAAGCATGTGCCCAAGCATTTCCACATCCCGAAACCCGTCCCATTCCCGGCTCCCTTCCCAGTCCCCAAGTACATTCCGTTTCTCAAACCATTAGCAATTGCCAAGCCTTATCCCGTTCCACACATTATCCCAGTCATCAAACACTACAAAAAGCAAGTGCCCTACTTGAAGGCCGTTCCAGTGCACCATCCGGTGCCAGTTCCCAAGTTGGTGGGCATTCCGATATCCATTAAGGTGCCCCATCCCGTCATAGTTAAAGTACCCAAGCCGTACACCGTTCATAAGCACTTTCCAGTACACGTGCCATACAACGTACCTAAGCCATACATCGTGCCCATCTACAAAGCGGTACCGTATCCAGTAATTCACAAAATACCGAAGTTCCACAAGGTGGTCAAGACGGTCCCCTACTATATTAAGAAGCCTGTGCCAGTTTTGTAAGTATATTGCCAAGATTAACCATTTCTTATAAACATTGGAACCAATTCGCATTCCACAATTCAAAAAGAGAGGATGTAGAGAAAATAGAGTGATTTAAGCGATTTAAATAAGTAACATCTCTCAAAAATTTTAAAATCGAAATAGATTTACATTTCATCGATTAATTAAAAGTTATACCGAAAACCAATAGCGTAACGCGAGGCATTTTGCAAAACAAAAATCCCAACAAAATTTACACGCAGATGTGATGAACATTGCGCGCGTTATGTTAATCGTGGCTCGGGAAATAGAGCGTGCCAAAGATATTTTAATACTTGGATGAATGGATTTCTCAATTAAATCTAAATCTATTTTGGGTTTTAAAATCACTGAAAGATATTTCCTGTTTGATTTAAAATCAGCAGAAGAAAAAAAATCAATTGGTTTTATTTAAAATCGGAATAGACCCTTTCAAAAGTGGACCACTTGATCATGAGTTGAGACGGAACTTTCGGTATGTGGATCGCAAAACGTTAGACAGTCTTAAAAGCTAATAGTTAACCAGTCTTTTTGTTTGAAGTCATATCTAACGTCATTGAATCCACATACCGTATGACAACGATGTGGTCAAAATCTAGGCACTTACTACTTATCTCCGACTTCTGAAAAGAGTTTATTATTATTCGAAGCTAGGATAAATATCAGCCCGGTAGAATAGAAGGATAGCACATCCTTCTAATCTGTTCTTAGTTTGGTCACAGCATCAAAAATGTTGCTCAAATCTATAGAAAATGATGTCTCGCGAAAGTATCACTAAAAATGAAATTTAGAAAATAATCCTATGGAAGCCACTAATATTGATTAAAGTTCTGAGAAAGGTGGATTGTTAGGTGACTAAAAACTATTTATGTAGGATCGTTTCCATTTAAGTGACATTGTCACTTTCACACTGTTAACCTAGGAAGTTCTAATTTTTCCTCGCATATGAAAATGTAGAGAAGGTCAATTTTTCTTTTTTTGTCAACGAGTTCTCTAGTTTGTTATAAGAGTAGCTTATCTAGGGCCTCCGTTAACTCTATAGTTTTTGGGAGATATTCATTGATAAGAACTTATCCGCGCTGGAAAGGCACGATTCGTTTCTTGGTCGAGAAGTTAACGAAATTTTACCTTGTGCTTATCTCGAATTATCATTTTCTGCTTAAAGTTTCTCACCAAGTCCACTAATTTTGTATCAACTGTTAAATTTAATAAGTTTGGACAAAATTTAATATAATTATTGAATTTTTCTCTATTATTCTCAATAGCCTCGACGGCGGAAAGTCATGGAAGTCTGGAAAATCCGGATACAATGGATAGTAAAACCAACATAATTTAGTTTATAAATTGGTAAGATACTTAAATTTATCATCATTCGATTTAAATTTTAAAATATTTAAAAACTAAATTGCATGTCACGTTCACAGCCTCGTCTAGCGGTTGCAAAATATTTTTGTGTTACGTTAAAACAGTTCTATACGTCCACGTATATATTTGTTTTATATTTGTTCGTTAAGTTATGCACGTTTGTTAAATTTATGTTATGTTTCCTCGTTCGTCCCGTTTTTGTTTGTTCTAATTTAAATATGTTTTTATATTTTGGATTGTTGCGGTTGAATCGCGATGTTAAAAACTAACGTGTAAACAATTTCCCCTATAGAACTTAAACTAAATCATCACCTTATTTTAAATGTACTTTGCACTAGAAAAATAATTTCTGCAAAAAAACACTTTAAACTCTGCATCTCGCTATTTTACGTAACTGTTTTATTTTAAACGTCAGGCAAATTTGCAGATTTAATTTGGAAAAACATATTTAGTTGAAATATTAACTTTCGAAAGTAACCTTTATGTCACGTTTGTCTTTATGTGAGCGTCTCTAAATTTTCAGATGAAAATTCAGTTTGCGTAAAAAAACTTCGTATTTTGACTTCGTATTTTTTAAATGTTTTAATGTCTTACGTTTGTGTCCGTTTTGTTGTACTTTCTCTTTACAAATAACAATGCTTTCTATGTATAATAACCATTATATTACAAAACCAAGCGTGAAAACTTAAAAATATGAGAGGGTTCGTCTCAGGTAAATTTATTTATCTGTTATTTTGCATGTCCTAGATGTTACGTTGAGCGTCTTTTTTGTGTTGTTTTCCCCAGTTCCAATTTGTTACGTTTGTCAGTCTAAAATGTCAGGTTTTAAAGCCATTAAGCATTGCAAAACAAAACTGAAATTTAGTCCATGTATGTTTTCTTTTGTGTATTAATATTATGTCTCGTTCCGGCATTACCGTACCTCGTATTTTGTGTTTAAACTCATATCTTTGTTTGTAGTCCTCATATTAATTATATAATATCAATGAAGGCTGGACCCTCATAATTGCATGATTTATAAACGATAAGTCTGTTACTAATGTGAAAGACTGTCTAATGATTATAAAGAAAAGAAAACATTACGCTCTGTTTTGATTTCGGACCAAATTCTTGACAATATTTTAAAAATATAAATTATTTACTAGAAAACAAATACGAAAAACAAATTATCAATGTTTGTATTTAGTTGTCTCACGCTGGCGATAAAATTGAAAAATAAAAAAAAAAGTATGATTATTTTTGCTCATAGTGTCTTGTCATAATTGTTCTTGATGTATGTTTCTAGAAAAATATATTCAAAGGTTAATAATAAAGAAATCATCGTATTTATGTGAAAAATATTGTTACCACATTTTTTATAGAAAAAATAAATTAAGTCATATGCGCATGTAATAGACACAAAAACTGAAACTCTCACTACAATTATCTACTTTTACGCGAAAGGTAGCTTAGTTTAATGTTACCAGAATGCCCAAAACGGACTTAAGGTGGAATTCATAAACGTCGGACGCAACGCAATTTAGTACAGGCAAAGGCAGGGCGTCGTGCGCAAAAGACAGGACTTTGCGCACGACGCCCTGCCTTTGCCTGTACGCAATTGCATTGCGTCCGACGTTTATGAATTCCACCTTTAATTCTCATTTTAAATAATTTTAGTATTGAAGCAATATTATTAGACAAATTCACTTGCATTGTAAATAAAATTATGTTAATTAGAAACCCTTCACGATAACTTTCCACGTTTTGTGAGCCATTTTTATCAACAGTTTTACCAATGCTAATTTAAGTGTAATTACATATTTAACGTTTGTGAATGCTTCAAGACTTTTTCGATGCTAGAAACACATAAAGTCAGCGAACCTTGTAAAAAGATTGTATACAGAAAAATATGATCTATTTTTAGAGGTAATAAGTTTCGTTGATTCAGTGGCTTCTTCACTTAATTTAAGCAGGATATCCTGCCAATGGTTTTTTTAGAGGAACGGTGGCGTTAGCAGCATTGCTCATCGAGTTTAACCATCAATCAGGAATAGGGAAGTTCCAGATATTCGCTGACCTTCATCGACGGCGATATTTTCGGGTTTGGGGGGAAAAGAATGGAATTTTTTTTAAGTACGTTTAATTCTTTAAATGTAACGAATTCTTCAAAACTAGGTTTGCTTTGCAGCTCTATAAAACTGAATTTATATTTAACTGGGTCAAAGCCGTGAACTAGAAATTAAGAACTTATGGATATATTTATATATAGAAACATAAGCGTATAATAAAACACATGGAAAGTGATAATTATAATTTCGTTATAAAATAATTCTTAGAAATTACTTTTTCTAAATAATGGTTTGTAAATACTCTGAACTAGTTTATTAGTTAAACATCAAACTTAGGAAAGTGGTCAACGAAAAACAGTCTACTAACAGAAACGTCAGTAGGAGCAGTTGGTAAAAGCGAAAATTACAAAATTGAACTTTTTTCGCATTAGCGGAAATAAACCTAATATTATTATTCTCTGAAAGACAATTTGATTAGTTTTGCCCCTTTTCCAAAATATTGTTGCTTACAGTTGGTTATTACTCCCTCAATAATTTCGCTTGTTACACATAGTGGACGGGTTTTTTCATTAAAGGCATGTCCTGGATTGTTCACTATTTCGTTCATGGTTCAAGTTTGAATACCCATTGAACGCTTTTTAGCCACATCGCATATACAATAGGCTATTAGTTTGACCTAGTGCGTAGAAGATGTTTCGTTCGTTATTTTTAAATAGTACTTCGTAAAACCACTTCTAGGTGGCGCTGGCTCCATAATATTTTTGTCAACGAAAGTATATAGGAGCGATCCGAACTGTGGTTAGAGACTCGTGAGCTCCAAGAGAGAGAGGAATGGGAGGGATATAGAACCGGTCCGAGCGGGCGAGGATTCTATAGAAGCGCGCTTTGGCAATATTTTGGTTTCTTCTTAGCTACAAGGTATCGATGGAACTAATAGTTTTACCTGAGTAGTAGTAGTGGTAGTAGAAGTAGTATTAGTAATTAAATTAGGAACGGGCATTGGCGACATGTGATGCACGTTGCCAGGCAGCCAATGAAAAATTATTCCCCCCCCCCGGTATATTAGGGGATATTTCACTTGAAATATATTTATTGTAGTAGCGATAGCGAGAGTTCGTAAACGATGTGGCTTAATTATAGGTTAGACCATATTGTTTTTTAGAGTGTATAAATGCGGTCCTTCGGTAGTTTAATAGAATACGTGCAAGGTGTATCTACAAACTCTCAGACTGGAATTGATCTAGGCATTTACGATTTGAATTTCGTTTGTGATATATCCATCAAGTTTCTTCAGTCCTGTTTTGATTAATAAAAACTGTCCTTGTAGACAAAGACGGAAAAAGTAAGAGATAAGTGTAGAGAGATAAGTAACAGATAATCAATTTTCACTTTTGAACACATGATTATAAAACATCAATTATTTGAAAAAATTCTTATCTTAGTTTATTAACATCAAAATTACTTAAAAGAAAAATAAATAAAATATTTTAACATGACACATACATCATTTTAAAAATCATACGCGTTTTCCATTTATTTTCTCTCAAATATTTACAATTTGGTTGAGCCCTATAAGGGGAATAAAATGAACAGAAAAATGTTAATAGCTGATAAATAAAAAACCGTATCAAAACAAAAAGTGTTCGTTAATTTGAAAGTTTTCAAAGTTTCAAAAATTGACGTAATGTATAGATCTCAAAAGATCACGATCAATCCACAGACCTTTTCGACACTAATATCAACATCACAATCAAACTGCCTATGTTACTTTCCGCTTTGCAATATTTCCCATTTAAAAATATAAAAATTAAGGTCATTAATCTCATTTTTTGTTTCAGATATGCAAGTATTTGAACCTTCTTAAAGACCATGTCAGTCGAAAGTAAACGTAGTATCAAGCTAGTATCCCTTAAAAAATTCTTGAAGAAGCCATTTTCTAGAGCTAATACATAGATCAAAATACTAGGGTAAATAATGTTGAAAAATATTTTTCGCAAATGAAATTTTGGTGAAAAAAACTAAGATAAGAATTTTTTCAAATAATTGATGTTTTATAATCATGTGTTCAAAACTGAAAATTGAATATCTGTACTTCCGGCAATTAATTTTCTACACTTATCTCTTACTTTTTCCGTATTTGTCTACAAGGACAGTTTTTATTAATATCTGTTACTTCAGTCTTAATATTAATTAAAATAGTTTAGAAACCTTAGGAGAGAAAAGCTTTTAGGGCGTTGCACTTTTATTAGTTAAAGCGGAGCCTCCGAGATATCTCGGAGGATCCGGTTAAAGCTTTTCAACTAACCAACCATCTATTACATAACTTCAATTCAGCTTAATTACGTGCTATCGGTAACCTAGCTTAATTACGTGCTATCGGTAATCTAGCTTAATTACGTGCTATGGGTAATCTAACTTAATTACGTGCTATGGGTAATCTAGCTTAATTACCTGTAATCATTTATCTAGCTCAATTACCTGAAATCGTTTACCTAGCTCAATTACCTGCCATCGGTAATCTACCTTAATTACTGCCATCGGTAATCTAGCTTAATTACCTGCCATAGGTAGTCTAGCTTAATTACCTGCAATCGTTTATCTAGCTTAATTACCTGAAATCGTTTATCTAGCTTAATACCTGCAATCGTTTATCTAGCTTAATTACCTGAAATCGTTTATCTAGCTTAATTACCTGCAATCGTTAATCTAGCTTAATTACCTGTAGATGTTACTATCCCTTCGTATTGAGGACGGCATGAGTTTCGAAATTATCAGCTAAATCGATTAATTATCACAAAAGTTATTTGTTAATTCTAATTCCTTCCTTAAAATTGTTTTAGGCCCCTATATATCAATATCATTCAGTTTTTGCAACGAAAGAGAGTAAAATCAGATAAACGTCCGCGGTAAAACAGCGTAAGTGCAAGAGTGGCTTTCTCCTCGGCTTTATCCACGGTAAAACGCCGTAAGTCGAACAGTATGACATATAGGGTGCAACAACGTAAGTCAAAGCATGATTAAAAAACATGAAATTTAGCACTTAAACTTAATTTTTCTCAAAAACCTTAAATACGTTCCTAGAAAAAGGTTTATATATTGATATAAAACCGTTCCCAAACGTAACAAACGAATATTTCATTTCAAAAGGGTGGCGACAAAATGGCTAAATTTGAGAAAAACTCCATGTTATTTCTATGGGAAAATTTAACTTTTTCGCCAAAAAACACTGATTAATTTTATGGAAATGAAAACCACCCTTAGCAACTTTATTTTTTATAATATAAACTAATTGGTAGATCCTTTTGAAATTTTAACCACATATTGTGGGCCCGAATTGTAGTTCTGTGGAATTTTTTCAAAACAATTAATACAATACAAAAAAAAACTACATCCAAACAAAAACCCTCCTTATACATTAAGAGCAGTCTTATCTAAGAGAGCAACCGCTCTCCTAGAATAATAATTCTGACACTCCTTTCAGCTTTTCCGTTTGATTGGAGTGGTATGGAGCCAGGGCCGGATTAAGCAATTTTGCACCCGGGGGCCGAGATAATGCGGGCCCCCTTAAGTTAAAAAAAAAAAGGAACAGCAAATGTTGCTAAGGGGGAATAGCTTAACTCAATGTGCCCCCACAAGCGTTGCGCCCGTGGGCCAGTACCCCTTCGCCCCCTCTAAAACATACTCATAGGGCATCTCTTATCTCTAGTAGAATCAGAGTTATGAATCTCCAAAGTTGGGAGTAATGCTATTCCTATCGAGGGGGGTATGTTTATAAATGCTTTCCTCAATTACTCGGCCCCTGTTTTACCGATCACCAAGTTTTTAGTATGGTTGGATGCGGGGGGGGGGGGGGTAAATAGGATTATAACATACTCAAGGAGCATCTTCCTATCTCTAGTAGAACGAGAGTTAGAGCCTCCAAAGTTGGGTGTAATGCTATTCCTATGGAGGAGGGTATGTTTGTGAACGTTTTGCTTAATTACTCGTCCACTGTTTGTCTTAATCGCAAATCCTAAGTATGGTTGGATGGGGGGGCAAATAGGACTATAACATACTCAAAGGGCATTTTCCCTTAGAACCAGAATTATGAGCCTCCAAAGTTGGGTGTAATGCTACTCCTATAGAGGGTCTGTTTATGAACATTTTGCTTCATTACTCGGCCCCTTTTTACTCGATCCCCAAGTTTTTACTATGGTTGGATGGGGGGAAAATGGGACTATGAAATGCTCAAAGGGAATCTCCCAATATCTAGTAGAACCAGAGTTATGAGCCTCCAAAGTTGGGTGTAATGCTATTCTTATGGAGGATCTGTTTATGAACATTTTTCTCAAATACTTGGCCCCTTTTTACTCGATCCCCAAGTTTTTACTATGGTTGGATGTGGGGCAAATAGGACTATAACGTACTCAAAGGACACCCCCGTATCTCTAGTAGAACCACAGTTATGAGCCTCCAAAGTTGGGTGAAATGCTACTCCTATGAAGGGTCTGTTTATAAACATTTTGCTTAATTACTCGGCCCCGTTTTACTCGATCCCCAAGTTTTTAATATGGTTGGATAGGGGCAAATAGGACTATAACATACTCAAAGGAAATCTCCCAATCTCTAGTAGAACCAGAGTTATGAGCCTCCAAAGTTGGGTGTAATGTTCCTATGGATGGTCTGTTTATGAACATTTTTCTTAATTACTTGGCCCCTTTTTACCCTATCTCCAGTTTTTACTATGGTTGGATGGGAACTCAATGCGCCCCCAACAAGCCTTGCGCCCGAGGGCCAGTGCCTCCTCAGCCCCATTTAATCCGGCCCTGCAGAGGTTAGATGAGCAATTCTGTGTGACAAAAAACTGTAATTTACGCGGTATTGGGTAAATTACCGATAATTTACGGACGGTTTTCTATCAAATTACCGTAATACTCCACATAGTACGACTGGAGTACCACCAGCCGACCTTTTGTTCGGTCGTCGGCTGAAGTACCGTTCCTTCACCACCAGTGAACGCGGTCAAAGAAACTGATCGTAGGGTCAAAGCGAAAATGAAGATTCGTCACGATAACCAGAAACATGTGCGAACCCATTCATTCAAAGTAGATGATCTAGTTTTGTTAAAATCTAGTCGCACCCACAAAATGGCACCTTACTTTGATCCCGTACCGTATGCAATAACCGCCCAGAATGGATCAATGATCACGGCCGAAAGAAATGGCCTGTCAGTTACAAGGCACGCATCTTTCTATAATCACCTACCGCTTCACGGACTTATTCTGGCCGACGATGATCCTGAGATCACCCAACAATCACACACTCCAATCGTCGACAACATACCCCCTACACCACGATACAACCTTCGCCAACATCACACCGCGCCGAAACGCCTTATCGACGAAATGTAACTAACTCTAGAAATAAGTTTCGAACCTTTTCCAAAGATAAGGGAGATGTTGTGTTTACCTATATGTCATTTTCTTTCATTCAACTTTCCCGCCAAAAACCATATCATTTTGTAACGCCACCTATTAAAACTACCAAGCAGAATAATACAGGCTAGAACTGGTAGTGACCAACTGCAAATCACCCCATTCCCTCAATTGCACATTAAAGTTATTGTTTTGTTAATTAATCACCATGTGTTTTAACTTAGTATAGTTAGAAACATAACAAACTGGACGAGAACTCAAAGAGGTTAGCCGTGATAAACACCCAAGTTTATTTCAAGTCAACCGAATTCCTATTGGTACCGCATCGTCTCCCGCAATATTCCAACGCAAGCACTAATTTAAAGCATATTTGGAGCTACTAATTTCGAAGGTGATCTTACTATCACTGGAGTCACATATCGTCTTCATCTTAGCTCCGTGGATGAAGTTCTTAGACGAATGCTTGACTCTGGATTGAAACAACGGCTGAAAAATGTCATTTCTTTGAAAAGTCCGTGGAACTATTGGGACATCGTATAGACAAGGAGGCAATAAGGCAGGCTCCAGCCCCAACAAATGCAGAGCAATTTACCTTGTTCATCGGTCTCTTCTCGTACCTCAACAATCAAACTTACTAGCTTGGATTATATGCTTTACTACACAAAGATATTCCATGGCAATGAACCAAAGACTTCGATGTCGCGAAAGAAACCATGCGCGACTCAAACATTCTCGTTCATTTCGACCAAACCCAATAGTTAAACTTGGCTTTCGACGCTTTCACACATGGGTGCCGTTCTCTTTCATCTGGACCCGACCGATCGTTCTGGCCCTGAACGACCAATCGCGTTTACGTCAAGAACGCTAACTGCCGCTGAGAAGAATTACTCACGGCTTTACCAAGTAGAGAGACTAGTTGTCGGAAGGAAGTTCACTTTACTCACTGAAGCCTCTGGTTTCCCTCTTGACGGAAAAGAAATAAATACCACGTAGAGCGGAAACACAGCATTCATCAAGGCATGACTAGGACGGAAGGTCTAGAGCGTAGCAAAATTTGGTGGCCAATGATTGATAAAGATTTTAGAAAATCTCCTACGAGCTTGTTATAAAGCGTCCATGCCTCCAGCCAATATCTATGAAAACTGCCAAGAAGCTACTGCACCCTAGGAAAGAATACGCATGGACTATGCAGGACCCATTAATGACAAGATGGCCTTAATCGTCGTAGATGCTTAGAGTAATTGGATAGAGACACAAGTCGTCCAGGCAGCAACCGCTTTGGCTACGAAAGCGCAGTTTAGACACCTCCTTGCATGCTTTGCTCTTTCGGTAACGGTCGTGTCCGACAACAGTACACCTCTCACCCTAAAACGAAATCGTACAGTTCCTTAAGATTAGTGGTGAAATTAAAGTCTTCAGTCCACCTTATCAGCCAGTTTCCAATGGTCTGGCTGAAAGAGGAGTCAGGACCAAAAAACGATTACCAGTAACGGAAACTGGATTATCGCCAGCAGACATAATGTTAAGTTACGCCATGAAGACGCGATTGGATGTGATATCCCAACGTCACCACATCAATCATCACAAGGAGCCACTAAAGAAATCGAGGGTTCAAGGTGGAGACTTGGTTTACGCGAAGAATTATCTCGACGGTTTGTAAGCGAAATAGCTGGCTTTTCGAAATTGAACAAACCGCGGTACAATCAGGCGTCATATAAGCCAACTGCGACCACGCGTCAGAGAACCGTGCGTGTCGCCAGAAACCGCAATGCCAGGATTTACAAAACACGCTGTCACTCCGCATGACATATCAGCGCCTGCGCGTGAAGTGGTAAACGACATTATCACCGGTATAGCAGTTACCTTGTCACCTGTTAGGTCAGAACCTGCACAACAGCACCAGGAACTCCTCACCTTGGAATTTCCACTAGGTCGTTATGGACCTATAACTTAATTGGCCATATGTCTAATCAGCGCCACTAGCGGATGGTCTGAAAACTACTCCCATAGAGTCTAGGTATATTTAAGCGGGTTTGCCGAATTTCCGTCAGATGGCGCGGCGTTCGAACCACCTGGCGGAAATTCTGCAAACCCGCTTAAATATACCTAGACTCTATGGGAGTAGTTTTCAGACCATCCGCTAGTGGCGCTGATTAGACATATGGCCAATTGTATAAGTGTTCTTTTGAAGGTAAAGGTGTTGTAATAGAACTACGTATAGATGGCGCGAGCTTATTGTCTTCACTATAAACATATCTCGGGAAAAAAGTTTCTCCTTTTTATTAGTAAATAGTACGTAATCACTGGTGATGAGACTGTCCGCTAAGTTTTAAGTAATTTACACTTTTAAATGCTGTTTTCCAGGTCAATTCGGTTTAAATTAAATAGCATCATGTAGTACGCGATGTACTACAACTCAGCAGCGTTATGTTATTAAAATTTATGCATCTTTTGGTAAATATAACTTTTTAGATAATTTTAAAATATTTTTAAATGAGGTTTGACTAATTAATAGCGGATCTAGTGCATAAACCTAGCGTTCACCTTTTATTCTTAGACTTTTGTCACAATATTTATTTAATCTCTTTTGTACATTTAAGTTTGTAATATTTCCTCTAGTATGTAACAGTCTGTTTGTTGTTGCTAGTAAGTAATAACAGACGGACAGACAAACACGTCCAATGTAGTGACCTCTCCGTGAATAATATTCATTCGGAAGAGTTAAAAGTTATTTTAAATTAAATTATTTAAGATTAATCGCAATAACAAACCGATAATTCGAAGTCCCTTTCTTAAGATTAAGTTTCTACTCCTCTTGCTGTTTTCTCTATGATGAACACCAAAGGGGCACGTGCTCAGTAGGAAAACTACTGAATATTTGGTCTTGGTATGGTAGGGCAGAAGGGTCTAGAGCTCTAGGCCTGGAAAAGCCACCATAAATACCCCGTTTGCAGCCGGATTGGGCAGACCATTATTGGTAACTCCAGTAGCAGTTCACGGTAGGCAGGCTCTCGCTCTAGCGGCTCTAGTATCAACGAGGAGCGGTCGCGATTCTCTCTCTCCAGTCTCCTCTCGGTCTCTCGGATTCTTGTAGTAACGCGTTCGTTGGGTATAGAGCGGCAGTCTTGATTTTTCCCGCTGAAATTAATATCGGGAACAAAGAAAATATACTCGGCGTCCGCGCATTTTTGAGGATTTCATCAGCCAGTGTTGTTGGAAATTGGACATAATATCCCAAGATTCTAAAACATCATATCTTTAGACGATAATTTTTCAACGACTAGAAACGGACACCTGGAACAAAGTGGTAGGGTTCACCAAAGTTTACTTTTAGTTTTAGTTTTATCGAAGCTATTTTCAACGCTGGAGTCGCGTGAATTTATAATTCTTATTTCGTTTTTCGTTGGTTTGTGTGGTGCTTCTCCTTATAGACTGATTAGTTCCGGAACTAGTTTTTAACGTAATATAGATAATGAGTAGCCTTAGTTTTTGTGTGAAATGGCCAGACAAACACTTTTTAATCCAATCAGACTAGTAAATCAAATCAAAATCAGTAGATACACTTAACCTTAAACTATCAGTTAGTTTAAATTTTCAAGGTTTCGAAAGTGGACTGGAAGTGATTTGGTTTTTTTCTTTTTGCATAGTAACAATTCGTTACCAATTTGCCCGATTTATATCATTAACACTAGTTGAATGTTTTAAAAGTGGTTTGGTTCATTCACTCGAAGCGAACATCAAGCCATAATGCAGTTAAGATTAACGTCCAAATCTAGAAGTTTATATCGTTTCCAAGAGTAGAATCAACATTATTTAGCCTAGGTCCATTTACGTTTTTACTTTGTTTTATTAGCGACATGTGCCACATCTCTTTCGTTTAATGTGGTACCGCTAAATATTTTAGCCTTAACCCCCTTCCTTAAAAATGGTGTGGTCTAAGTTAAATCCTTGCTTGTTTTTAGTATAAATGCAGCTCATTTCTTTGTTCAAGAAGAAGTAGCGTTATAAGCAAACTTATGGACCACAATTAAAAAGTTCAAAGTGTACATTAGTGACACCAAACGCATTAGAGAGCGTCAGTGTCGACTTCGATTGTTTGTGGGAGATATGGGAAACTTGGGAAATTACTTTCTCATAGTCGTGAACAACGGGATAAAACTGAGATTGTGGAAAGGGAAATTTTTGAAGGGAAATGTTAAATTGTGGAATAAATTTGTGTGATGTGTTTCAATTAGTATTCATGAGTACCTTATATCTTGTCAAGATTTTCTTAGGTTTCTTAGACTTCAGGTTTTGTTTCGATTAGGCTTACAGGTTTGTTTAGGCTCATTGTCAGCTTACTAATTAAAAACAATAGATTAGTTTCTTCCTCAATAATTTGGCGCCTTTTTGAAAAGCATTTTCTCGCATATTGTTACTTCACAAAACATTTAGTCCCTTTTCCAAAATAATATTGCTTAAATTTAGTTACTTCCCCTAAAGTTTGATGCCTTTTCAAAATATTGTTGCTTGCATTCGTTATCTCCTCAAAATTTGATCGTCTTTTTCAACAGGGTTCATACAAACCTGGAAAACGGAAAAACTGGAAAAATCAGGGAGTTAAATAGTTGACAAAAACCTCATGGAAAACTCAGGGAAATTTAGAATTTTTAGTAAGATTCAGGGAAATTTGCGTCAGAGGCCGAATAATTAAGCAGAATGTTAGTGAACATTTCCTCCATAGGATTAACATTTCGCTATACTTTGGAAGCTCATAACTCTGGTTCTACTAGAGATACGGGGATGTACTTTTAGTATGTTATTGTCCTATTTGCTTCCTATCAAACTTTACTTAAAACTTGGGATTTCGTCAAACAGGGGCCAAGTAATTGAGGAAAATGTTCACTAACATACCCGCCTCCATAGGAATAGAAGTCATTAACTTCTGCTTACAATTAGTTACTTCCTCAATTATTTGACGCCTTTTTCAAAATATTTTTATATGCATATTGTTACTTTCCAAAGCACTGAGGTGTAATCGGTGTACACGCGGCTGCACTTCTAAAGTGGTTACAATTAATCTTTAAAAGCCTTGCCCTTGACAATGCTAAAATGATTTCAGTTAATCCGTAATCGGTGCACAGGGAGTCTGACAGTTATTAGCCTCTCGCGTTTTGCGAGAACGAATAACGCTACTCAGGAATACATAGATTTCCCCTACTTGGAATCTTTAAGGTTTGGTTATACCAAGCTAGAATAATCTGGATTAGGTTTGGCTAGTCTAGGCTAGAGTAACCTTAGTTAGGTTTGGTTATGTCAAGCTAGAATAATCTGGTTTAGGTTTGGCTAGTCTAGGATAGAAAAACCTAAGTTAGGTTTGGTTATGCCAAGCTAGAATAATCTGGATTAGGTTTGGCTTGTCTAGGATAGAATCAAGGTCTGTAAATGCGCAAAAAATTGCACTATTTCGGGTAATCAAGAATTGCTTGCTGGGTATGTGGGCGGGAACCCGAATATTTTTCAGGTATCCAGCAAATTAAGTTTACCTGAAAATGGTTGTCAGGTTTTAAAAGTTACAAGAATAACTATCGGGTAAAATGATTACAATTGGCGTAAATCAAGCAGAGAAAATTATGTGAAAAATCCTTGTTTAAACCTAGAATTTTGGTTTTATAATGAAATAAGGGCGCACACGCTGCCCGGTAAAACTTTGAAATTCCAATATTTATCTGGATGATACTGCCACCCAGCGCTTAGTTTAGGTGAAATAAATTTAACCTCTACACATGGTTTCACACACTGAATAAAAAATTTTATGTTGTCCTTATGGAATTTTAACTGGGGGAAGGAGGATGTCCCACTTCGTTTTTCCTCCCTCCTTTCTTGTTTACAACCTGCGAATAACAAGAAAACCAGTTTGATACGGGTAGTAGGACCAAACATTTTCTCTACCTGAAAAGCTTCGGGTAGTTTAAAAAGTCTACTTCGCGTGCCCTACCCGCTCACCGAAAGGATATTTGACGGGTTTCAACTACCCGCACACCCCTAAGGTCGAACCCGACGGTCTGAACCTGAAAATTCTTTTTAAATTAATATTTGTGGGTCAAAAAGCTTGCCAGTATAATTTCAACCCATTTTTTGCAGACCACGTCGTAAAAATAAAGATGTCACTTAAAGTAAATAGTCGTTTGGCTTTCGGACGGGATGCAAAAATTGGACAACTATTCAATGCGAGATCCGAAAGTCTTCTTGAAACCTGTATCTACGACGAAGAAAGTTGGCCTGGTGTCACTGTCACCGATTTTGAAAGTTCCAAGAAATGCCACTTGCTCTACTCTCGTGATCATCCACAGTTTAACATCTACGAATTTGTCAACTTGAAAGCGGATCAGCAAGCAAGTATCATGGCTGGTTTGCAAGTTGCAACAGGATCTGGAGCTGTACTTCGTGATGATGCGAAACCCAACACGTTCAACGCTTACGTGAAATACAGCGTCCGTACTCAGGGTCACCACTTGAAGTTATCAGACACCAAAATGAAAGGTAGGCTTCGAACTACTTAAAGAAGCAGTTGCCAATTTGCGTTACTTCCCTTTAAAGACCATAAAGGACACTAATTTTTGCCCTGTAGTAAAAAAACTGCAGGGTGAGATATATTATATAACGACGGCGGTTGGTAACCTGGGGAATCTTGCTAGTTTCTTATCAGACGTTTTTCACAAACGTGCCAAATATGAAGTTTGCTCTTTGCTTCCCTTCTCACTGAAAGCGCACAAACAGATAACATAATAACCCAAAAAGGCCTTCAAAGCCATACCTGCTGTGGCGTATGCCCTTTTGAGCAATTTTTA